>NC_086153.1:190373322-190480822 GCF_035149785.1 Candoia aspera | reverse complement strand
ACCGAGTCTCTTATCCGTCTCTTCTAATGACTTCCCTTAGCGGGTTGTTAGTACTTGACAGCAGGTCTCCGTGCGGGAAACTCCCCCCACCACTCTACATTCAAAGGAGGGTCCATCAGAGAACATGATTGGCAATTTTCGTCATAATCTGCACATTATTAGCATCAAAATTGACACCGCAGTAACACCGGTGGTTTTTGATGCGTCTCTCAAGTTCACGGAAAGTTGCAGGGGATTTGGGCTCTCTGTAAGCCAGAGCCGGGAGGAGGGGGGGGCGGGCTTAAATAAAGCAAGCACGATTATTCTCCCCCTCTTTGGGAGGACAGGGGAAGAATTTAACTTTTTTTTTTTAAGTAATGTGGAAGATCCGTTTTAGGATAGGATACATGCCAAGAAAGTTTCAAGTATTTCCCAGATAATGCAGAGTATGAGAGACTCGGGAAGCAACACCCCCCCCGTTTCCTCTTTTCTAAACTACCCTTCTGTTTGTCCCACTCTGCCTTTCTTTTATCAGCCCATCCAAGGCCACTTCCCTCGTTTGCCTTCGTTGGGGAGGCGTTTTTGGAGCCCCCCTCAAGGCCATACCAGCCGTCTCCAGGTCGTTGGGGAAAGATCAGAGCGGACAGTAAGTGTCGGTTTTTCTCCCCCCTTAAAACAACCCCTCCCGACTCCTTGAGCCGCAGACATCTCTGCGGTCGGTTCCTTCGGTGTTTGTTAGCTCCGTCCTCAACCAAATTCCTATAAAAGGTAGTGCTGGTTTTGCTTCAGGACAAAAAATAAAATAAAACGAAGGAGGAGGGTATAAACATTAAGCTTCCCAAAACCACGTTTTGGATGATTAAACAATAAGGTAAACAAAACAAAAGAACCGAACCCACGGCTTAACTCGGACAAATCCAAGCAGTTCCCATTGCCATCAGCAGGGGGCGCAGAGCCAGGCTCTCCGGAGACTGGAAGGAAAGTAAATGGCTGGAAGAGATCGCTTCTTTCTACACACAGCCCTCCCACTGAGAAAGAGGGAGGGGTTATTCGTTTTGGTCTACCGGGGCCCAAATCCATCCATTAAACTTTTGCGGCGGCAGCGGCAGCAGCAGCAGCTCCTCTCCCTTTTTGGATTCCATATTAAACCGGGGCCGTAATACCCAGAATCGTAACAACAGCGCTAGAAAAACCTGCTAGAGCTCCAGGTGTGGCCCTCCCTTCCCTCCTTGTACCCAACGGTTCGCTCCTGGCCCGGGCCACCCCGGCACAACAGCGCCCTGGAGGCCGCCGGGGGTGGCTGGTTATCTGGTCAAGGGAGCCTCCTCCCGCTGGTCCGGGGAGGGGACCGCGGTCTTGCTGAGCACGGCCGCCGAGTAAGGCAGGAAGCTGCTCTCCGAGCGCTGCGAAGCGGCCGCCGCTGCTCCCGCCGCGGTGCAGGAGAAATCCGAGCTCGAGGCGCGCGAGCCCAGGGCGGCCGCCGCCGCCGCCGCCGATTGGCTGCTGTGGCAGCTGAGGCAGGAGCAAGGGGCGGAGCCGGTGGGAGGAGCTGAGGAGGCGGCCGCCGCCGCCGCCGCGGCCGCCGCCGCCGCCGCTGCAGAAGCTGCGGCGCTGCTGTTGAGCCCCGCGGCGGCGGCGGCGGCGGGCGACTGGTAGAGGCCCGGGTGCCTGAAGCTGCACAGCAGCTCTGGGCGGGAGTAAGGGTGCGAGAGAGCGCGGAAAGTGTCCAGCGGGCGGATGGAGGTGGCGAAGGGCGAGGCGGCTGCTCCGGAGGCTGCGGCCGCCGCCGCCGCCGCCGCCGTCACCCCGACGTGCGGGTAGTAGTGCAGGGGCACGTGGGAATGGAAGGGGTAGGGCAGGCTCCCCGTGGCTGCCGCGTGGGTCATCATGTAAGTGTAGAAGCTGGGGTCCGCCGGGTGGGGCCAGGACATGGCCAGTCTCTGCCGCTTGTCCTTCATCCGCCGGTTCTGGAACCACACCTGAGAGGGAGGAAGCGGAGTCGCGCAGTGAGTCAGGATGATCGAGAGGGGACGGCTGCCTGAAACGGCAACATAGCCAAAGCAGCAGCAGCAGCCCCCGTCCGTCCTCGCCCGCAGGGTCGGCGTGGGTGGTTGTTTTTTTTTAGATTTTTTATCCCTCCTGTATTATTTTTATAAATAACTCGAGGCGGCGAACATACCAAATACTCCTTCCTCCTCCTCTTCTCCCCACAACAGCAACCCTGTGAGGTGAGTTGGGCTGAGAGAGAGTGACTGGCCCAAGGTCACCCAGCCGGCTTTCATGCCTAAAGCGGGACTAGAACTCACAAGACTCCTCACAAGCTCCGCCACCATTTCGCATCCGGTCCTCGCTGGGACCGAATTCAGCTTCAGCCTGAAATAGCTTCCTGAAAACAGTTCCCCTCAGCTGGCGCCTCCGAGAACCAAAAAGAAACTGTCTGCATTTTAATCCGGAATAAACCCAGGATCCTTCCATAAGATTCTGGCTTCTCCTTTTCGCATTTTATTTGGACAATCACTGCTAGTATAGGTTGGCAAAGAAACAACCTTGTTTTAAAATAAAGGTACACACACATTCTCAAAAATCTATCTTAAAGGTTATCTGGAATTGTTCTTCTGTTTTATTCTAAACTGGCACTTCAAGTCTAATCCAATTGATTATTATTAATTTAGTTTAGTTTCTGTCCATGACAGGTAAGCATCTACAGAAGGAGATTATCACTAGTACCAAATTTTCAGAAGGTGAAACTGCTGTAAGACTAAGTTTGTGCTGAAATTGTAAAAAGAAAAAAATCAAAGAGGATTTGAGCTGGGGCATCCTTTATAAGAAAACGCATTATACTTTTGACTGTCATTTTATCTCAGTCCCCTTTGCAATTATTTAGTAAAGGGAATAATTCAACACAATGCTTTTCTGAAGAGAGTTAGGCTGAAGGCATGAATCCTGTTCCGCAAGTTTAAAAATCCAAAGACAGTTTTAATACCACAAGACTATTGATACTGTTCTCTTGGCTTTTTATCTACTGTTTTTATTTGTAGGGCCAATCTATAATTTTTTGAGAAAGTTGCAGGAGGCCTCATCGCTTAGCATCCTCTTTCTCTTGAAGGGAAGAGAAATACCCACAGGGAAAAACAACAACAACGAAAAATACAGCAATGGAAGAAGTAAAATGTGTATATTCAGTTCTAGAGTGACTTAGTTAATTATCCAATTCCTTTCTGGTTCTTTTATTTTTATTATTGTTATTTCATTCACTCTTTTTTGCTTTTCTTTCTTTTTCTTTTCTGTGTATCTAATATGTGAAAAACAATAACGTAAGACGAACAAAATAAAATCCGAAAATCTACTCTATGGAAGGAGGGGGTTCTTAAAATAGCAAAGCAATCAGCTTTTACTTTATATATCTGAGGCCTTTTTACATTAATCAGAGTCCTTCCTCCTGAGGAAGCAGGCGCTGGAGAGGACATTTTTCAGTCAGGCTGAAACAGGTCGGCAGCCCGGGGAGCCACACACGGAAGAGACAGCTCAAGCCCTCAAATGAGCCGCCAGCCACCCTACCCTACCCTTCCCTCCTCGCCTGGCCCGGCCCGGCCCAGGTCTCGCGAGTCCCGCTTCCCTGGCAATACCTTTATGGTGGTCTCGGGGAGGTTGAGCGCCGCGGCCAGCTCACACCTTCTAGGCCGGGAGACGTAGTTCTCGCGGTAGAACTCCTTTTCCAGCCGGGCGATCTGCTCCCGGGTGAACGCGGTGCGGTACCTCCTCACTTGATCGGCCCCGGAGCTGGAGGTACCGAGGGCGCTCCCGCTGTGCAAGCTGCTCAGGGTGGATCCTGAGGACGAGCTGGTGGTGCTCGGGGTGGAGCTGCTCTCCGAATAGCCTTCCAGACAAAAAGCAACAAAAGAAAGACGCGTTTATTGTCCCGGAGAGGCGACGCCTGGCCAGGCGGATTTCAGCCCCTGCAATCCACACTCCCCCGATAATTAATGCTAACTGTCAAGGATACAAATTGCCGGCGTTAGCCGAATCAATAGAAAGTTTCTACTTTTTTCTTTTGTTTGAAATTAAATGAAAAGACATCAGGAAAATTAAGCATCCTTTAAAAACAAAAACGGTCTATTGATAAAAGATTCCACTCTACCTAAAAAAAAATTATTTGATGGGAAAAGTTAGATCCATCTTTGTAAGACGCCTACAGCTTATCTTTTCTGAGGCCCATCACTCGATTTTTTTCCTTACTTTTCGTTCACTTTTTCTGAGGCATACAAAAGAATGATAAATAGAAAGCCTTGCCCAATTTGGATTGCAAACGAATGCCCTCTTAAGAGGTCTTTCCAAAAAGATTCCATGTTCCCGCAGCCTCTGAGGATACTAATTGTGCAACTTGGCTCCGATAGAACGTGTTTCTTCTGATGCTTTAAAATTAAGTTGTTAGGCGAGTTTCTGAGATAACAATGCATTATTTCCACTCAAAGTTAACAGCGCTGAGTAGGTCGCGCAGGAGAGGGGAAAGGCAGAAAGCAAGTATAGGAGATAGGCATTTTTAAAAAAATGTTCTGTTTTCAATGAAAACACGGAACAGAAAATCGGGCATATATACAGATAATTTACTTAAAGGACACCTCGAGCTGCGCTCTGCAGAAACGGAACTACAGGAATGACAACAACAGGCTCTAACTGCGATCTCGGAGGTGACCCGTATAAGCACCCCTTTCTAAATGCACTTTCTCAAAATTCGGCAAAAAGCTCTTGTTTACACTTGCGAAATCGGGGACAGATTGTTAAACATCGCGGCAAATAAGTGACCCTCTGATTTCCGGGTAAACCCTGTAGACTCCGTAGACGATCTACCGAAAGACCCTCAGATGCTGGGATATGCTGTGTAATGAGTACAAACACGCTTTCACCCCTGTCGTGAGCTGCACACTTTGACACAGAGAATCCAAAGTACAGATGCCACCCGCGATTCGCTTAGTGCGGACAATGTCTACAATCACACAACTCTATAACCTTCTGCTTCAGATTCCTTGAGGTGCTGTCGGGCGTATGTACCTATGAACCTTCAGTAGAGCTCCGAATTAGGTGCCCTCGTATTTAATCCCTTGCTTTACGGGTTGTCCTCTGTAACGGGGGAAAGGGGGTAAGTAAAAGAACAAAATAGTATAGGGTTCAATCCTGCTGCGCCTGGATTCCCCCGCCCCCCGCCCCAATCCTTGCCCCGCTAAAAGCCGGCTTTGGGGTGGGACGGGGAGCGTGAGAGAGGAGTGGTACCTTTGTTATTGCTTTCCTTCAGCTGGGAGGAGGTCAGGCTGGTCGGCGAGCGAAGCGCGGAGCAGCCTACCTCCACGTCGCTGTTCATCTCTGCCTCCGCGGCCACTTCTGAGTAATGGCCAATTTTCTTCCGGCTTTCGGCAGGAGGCAGTTCTGCGGCGACGGCGCTTTCGCTGTTCTGGTGCTGAAGGCTGAATAAAGTGTCGATCTCGAATTTGCCTTTGGCGGCGGGGAGGTCCCCGATAGAGCTGTGCAGAGAAGCGGAAGTTAGTCTCGGGCTGAGCCGGCCGCCGTGTGGCGAGTTTTCCAGGGCCTCCAGGACCGCGTTCCCAGCCGCCTCGGTCAGATTCGCCAGTCTTTTGCCAGCAGTGGGGCTGTGCAGCCCCCTTTCCATCAGAATCATCTCTTTTCTTATTCTTTCCATCATCTCAGCTCCCCCCACACTGAAAAAATTGTATGTGAGTATGTGTGTGAGTGTGCGTGCCTGTGTGGCCGTGGTGTGTGAGTGAGTGAGAGAGAGAGAGAGAGAGAGAGAGAGAGAGATAAATATATGGTTGGTCCTTCTAATGATCAGCTCGCTGCAACAAGGGCCAATTCGCTTTCAGGTCAGAAGAATATTTCTAAATATTATTACTTCTTTTGGAAGGAGGAATAAAAAGAAGAAAAGAAGAAGAGGAGGAGGAGGAGGAGGAGGAGGAGGAGGAGGAGGAGGAGGAGGAGGAGGAGGAGGAGGAGGGAGCGAGATGTAAAAACTAAGGGAATGACTGGTCAAAATGACCTATACATCCTTTCTAGCCCCGAAATGTCATTCATCACAGAAAAGGAGCGCTCGTCATTAAGGTACGAATGACGCTGGTCGAATAATCATTTATTGTAACAGGTTTATAAGCAAATAAATACAAGATCCTGTCAGCGGATAATGAAGGCGGCTTCAGAGCAGACAAATAGATCCAACAAGGGAGGCGGAAAGACCAGGACTGGAGAGAAGGAGGAGGAGGAGGAGGAAGAGGAGGAGGAGGCAGAGAGGAGTCCTCGTCCTGCGCTCGATCAGATCCTGAACGGGTTGCTGAGATTTGGCCTCTGGGGTGAAATTGGCAGCCTGATTAATAAAATGAACTGAGCAACATTTCCCCCTTCATTTAGGTGAATCATTATGCTCTGATTCCAGCCCCCACTTTCACCCCCACCCCATATGCTTTTGTGTGTGAGAGAGAGAGAGCGTGAGCGTGTGTGTGTGTGAACGCGCCCGCGTGAGTGTGTGCCCGGCTTTTTAGCTCCTAAGGGCGCCGCTTCTTTTTCGTTTTTTTCCTCCAGCAGCAATACAGGCTAAGCGGCGGGGACAGATTGTGATTCCTGCGAAAGGGGGTTTGGAGACAACCTGGGAGAAGAAAAGCTGCCCAAGGGAGAGGGGGAGGCGGAGATTGTCTCTCCCCCACCCACCTCCCCGCTGCCTTTTGACCCTCTTCCCCGGTTTCCTTAAGAAAGCAAAAGCGGGCTTTCCTGGAAGAAACGGACTCGCCCGGGCCGCCGGCCGCGAATCCTCCCCTTCTTCAGACTTCCATACTCCCTCGGCAGATATTCACCTATCAGACCGGCCGCAACAGGCGCAACCCCCCAGCCCTGGAACGGCTCCATTAAGCGTCATCTCAGAGGGTTCCCTACGTTTCCTTAGCGCGCCCACCAACCTTTTTTTTTCCTTTCGAAGTTTTTCTGACAGAGGACGTGTCTATCATCCTGTCTAATGACGGGAGTCTGCTTAAAGTGTTCCCTTTGCCTTGGGCACAACATCCTTTCACTGAGGGTGGGGGGGGGGGGAGAGTTCCAACGAGTCTTCCAAACGCGATTTAAATCACTAGAGAAGTATGTGGGTCTGTTTAGATGCAGCTGTGGCGGGGAGGGAAGCTTTCGTTCATTCATTCCTTTATCTCCTGCCTAGACCTCTCTTCAATCTCGCCTCCCCTTTCAATCGAAACAGGTTGCTTGCTTAAAATATCAATTTCTTGTCTTTGGTAAAGGCCTCGATTCCCAAGTCTCAAAGGTTCCCACTACGGGCAAAGATTGTGACTCACCTGGAGATCAACTCCTCTCTTTCCGGGCCGCCTCCGCCCACCCCCACCCCCACCCCCCCCACGCCAATCGCGAAGTTACCTGAGCCAGAGTTTGCTCATCAGTTTCTCTTTCCCGGTTCCCGCGCGCGCTCTCTCTCCAATCTCAGATTCCGCCGAAGAACCAAGCCCTCCCAGCGCCGCAAGGGGACCGGGAATGGGGCGGAGGGGAGGGGGTGAAATTGAGAGAGAGAGAGAGAGAGCTCTCCGCCGGCCTTCCTGTCGGAAACGCTCCCTTCGGCGAGAACTTTGATTGCAATCGCGACGCCCAGGGCGAGCGCTTAAGCTCCGCTAACGCTCTTGTCATTAGCATCCCAGGAGCGCCTCTCGGGGGCCACGCGGACGGCCCAGACTTGCCAGCCCAGAGAGGCCTGCTTGCTAACATACAGCCTCCCCCTGGGAAACAGCTTAAGGTGCTGAGCCGCCCCGGGACTGCCCGAGCGCCGCTTCTAACCCTCGCCCCTGGGTTTCCCTTTCCAAGCGATAAAGCCTCGCTGCTGATTTCAAAACCGACACATTTGTAGGCTCCAGGCTTAAAATGGAGCGCGTGTCCGTCCACTAGAAGGATTTCGACCGGAGAGAGTTAAGCAGCCTGTGGCTTAAACTGGTAGGGCGCGAATGCCGCTCCTCCAGACGCCAATGTGCCCTTCGGCTCCCTCTTTCCTTTCCTTGGGGGGGGGGGTAAAAAAATTCGGGGCACGTGACTCAGGTGGGACGCTAGCTGGCAAATTCGGGAACAGACCACCTGGCTTTGGAAGAAAGGCGGCCCCTGAGTTCTAAGCCGAACTTCATTTAATTGAAAAGGAACCCTAAAACGCCCCTGAAATTTTTTGTGAAGAAATCGTTCCTCTCCAAACCAAAAAGATGAGCTGAGTTGTATAATTCCTCCCAAATCCTTGAGCTCTGAAAACTTCCGAGGACAAATAAGAGCAGACACCTTGCTACGTACATAGCTCGGAAGGAACCAAACTAGCCTGCGGATTTCTCCCCAGGGGAAGGGTTTCGACTTCACCTTCAAGGTCCCTAAGAGGCTGCTGAGCCTAACATCCCCTTCCGCCTTTAATTAAGGGGCGTCCTGAGTTCTTCCCAATGGGAACTTCGTTGCAATAGCAGCCGAAGGCTGGGCTCATCTGGAAACCGGAAGGGCTGGGAAGGGCAAAAAGCTGGAAACAAAAGCTCCTCCGGTTGTCTGAACGCCATTTCAGAAGCGGGTTTCCCTAATACTGTGAATCATCCGTTGTATTAAAATGTCCCGTTCTTCTGCTCCCCCGGCCCTCCTTTGGGAAACGATCGATACACACCAGCACAGAATATACGCAGGAAAATACATACACAGGTATGGAGAATTAACCAGCTGGTGGACAAAGTCCTCTTCTGAGCCTTGATTAAGAAAGGAAGAAAAGCAACCCAAGCTGCTTTTCCATATCCTGACAGGGCCGTTCGCGAATTTGAACTGCGCACCCCCCTGCTGTCCCATTCTCTCTTTCGAAGGTGATTCTGTTTACTCGGATCCGCGGCAATTCCGCGAAACGGAGCGTTTTTTAAACTCCTTCCGAGTCGCCACGAGGCCTCGTGACAGGTTGACCCTCAAAACCCACGCAGAGTAAGGGGGATTTCTGCAAGGCGCAGCTGTTAACACCCCACCCCACCCCGACACAAACACCGAACTGAAGACGACAGAACGGAACGACGTAGGAGTCTCTGCGGTCCCCTTGCCTCAGAGCACCTGGGCGAGTTTCAGCCCAGACTGCAGCGTGGGGGACCTCTCATAAAAATAGGAAGCGGATGTCTGCGGGCGCTTTTCTTGCTGGCCTTTGGCGCCCCCCTCCGTTTTCTGGAAGGCTTAAACCGGCCAGGAGTCTTTTTTTTTTCCCTAATCCAGTCTACCGCCCCCGTCGCATCTTCTGAACATCCGCAGATACAGACGCTCATTTACAAGCAACGCCTCACCCCAGATCAGAATTCAGAAGACCGCGTTGCCGCCGGCCTTCTTTTCAGCGATACTTCCCAACAGAAGAAGTGGGGTATCAGGTACTACTCACGTTTGCCAGTCCCCCTTCTCCTTCATTCGCACGATTCAGAATTTAGTGGGACTCACTTCTCAGGAAACCATGCATAGCGGTTGCGCTGTAAGTGGGTGCTGGGTAGTATCTCAATGCCCTCTAGTTAATTATCCACCCCTTCCCCAAATAGATGCATACATTTTTTAAAAAGTTCTCAGAAACTCCGTAATTGAAATCTTACATTTCTAGTCACTTTGTTTTAACGACTTTTCAGAACTATTCTTCGTTTAGGAAACAGTTCCTATGGGGGTGTAAAAGCTGTGTGTACTTATGTACGTATGCATGTATGTGTACGTACATATATATTCTTCTCATTCGAAAGCACATTGGCAAGAGGGAATCTTAGGGGACAAAATACAGAAATCGTACTTTTGTTCTGGCGGTGTTGTTGAAAGGAATTGTACCTAGCTGCCACTGAATTTTTAATCCCACAGCCCTTCGTGTATGGGTACCGCCCCGCCCCCCCCCCCCGCCCCCCCCGCCCCCCGCCTTTTCCCACGGAGCCTTCAGACACCAACGAAGAGGCTGTCCTGTTTGAGGTTTTTTTTGTGCCGACAGTCTTACCCACCTCCATTGAAATGGAACACATGTTTCAAGTGGACCTAAATCTCCACCAGCTTTTAGAGGCTCAAAGTGCTCCTAGGCAGAAGGTTGAATAAATATTTGTTTCCCAGCTTTACGGGTTCTTTGAGGTGAACTGCGGAGCATTTCTGCTAAGACAGGTAATAAACAATGGCGTCCTCTCCCAAGCTCCATGAAGACGCTCGTCCTAAAGTCCCGGCGGTGTTTACATCTGTCTAGACCCCTGAGTGCCAGAAGTTACACTGGGATGAACTTGGTTTCACCGCGGGTGTCGGCGAGAACAAGAAGGGTCAAAGGGAGGGTTAACTTGCTCGTGTTGCTCTCTGGGTTGGAAGGAGGGCCGGGAGCTCCCTCTCGCACACACACACAAAGACTCTCTTATACACACACACACACACGCACACACGCAGAGAGCGAGCCAGCCAGCCAGCCAGCCAGCAGCCGGCAGCAAAAGAAAAAAACCCCATTACTTTCTGGTTGGAGAGCGGCATCCAGAGCTCATGGGAATGTTAATATTCATCCCACCTCTCTGGAAACATTTTCATTCCTGTTCCAAACAACATTCATTAGGTTCACTCTTATTTCTCGACGAGTGAGTGCGTTCAAAGGGAGAACCACGCAAGGGGGCAATAAATGCAGTAAAGCTGGTGCAGAGTTATTCGGATTCCTGGCAAATATTAGTTAAAACATTGAACATGTTAACATCATTTTTAATAACTGTAAACAAATAAGGCCATCTAACTCTATATCTGCTTATAGAAACCAATACACAGAGAGAGAGAGAGAGAGAGAGAGAGAATTGTTTTAATTAATCACACTGTTGTCATTGTGGTCGTTATCATCATCATCAAAAGCCATCCCAATAAGCACATTTTAAACATGGTCGGAGGAGAAGACCTTCCCCTGCTCTCCTCTCTCTTGCACTGCACTGCACCTGGCACTGAAGGCCTTGCCTAGTCGGGCAAGGAAACGTCTGCAAGGAAACAAGCGAGCTCAGAGAGCACCCAGGACTCCACCCTCGTCTCTCTCTCTTTCGCCCTCTGGAAACAGTTTTCTTCATACCGCCTCCCCATCCACTTCGTGTGTTCGATGGAGAAGCTCTGTTGCCTAAATCCAAACAGCCCAACGTAAAGCAGATCCAATGAACGACAGGAAGGGTCACATGACACCCGCTTTTCCCAGCAGGTCACTTGTAAGCAAATGCCCAAGACAGTTAGTTGCACAGATTTGAGAGGAAGTTCAATGGCATCTTATTTCCTTTGATGCTTGGCCTCTTTCCTTAGAGATGTAAATCATTTCGAGATTCCTGGGTGGTTTGCCTCTTCTGTCCTGACATTCGCAAATGACCCGCTGGGAGATCGGTTTATTTTTCTCAGAACTTTCTCTCTCCTTTTTTTTTTTTTTTTTTGCAATTAAAATGATTTTAACTTGAATATTGCAAGGCTTCAGATTTCCAGCTCGCATCCTGGGCCGGAGTCTGGCACAGTCTAGCATTTATAAGCCTCTTGGATCTCCACAGGAAAACCTGTAGGGCCACCTAGTGTTGAAGCCTGGATACTGCGCCTCGATTAGATGCAGTGGAAGGGATCCGTCTTCGAAAGGAGCGTTCCCTGGTCAACGAGTGGGCATGGGTGGCTTTCCCGCCAGCGAGTAAGAAGTTGTTTAACACACTTGCACCACATTCATAGTTTCAGGCTACCTCAGGTCTCAGCAAACACATTGCAATTCTTAATTGATAAGGTACTTGTAACTTGGCTCACATGTAACCTGCATCTGCATAACCAACCTAACCTTTATTTTTTATTTATTTACTCGATTTATATAGCTGCCCATCTCACTTTTACATGACTCTAGGTGGCTTACAATAAAACAGATAAAAACACAAAATACATAATATGAAACAAAAATAAAAACGTGTAGCAGCCGGGCACGATCTAATCTATCATCCATACAACCAGGAGACGAGCTCTAACTTCTTCTCCCCTCGCCCCCCCCCACCTTCCCGCCATCCCAATTTAAATCCTACATCAGTCTAGTCACTCTGTAGGGCAGCTCACAAAAGCTTATGCCTTTTACTAAAATGTGGAAGTCGGGAAGGCGTTTTCAGATTTTTCATGTTTTGTCCCACTAAAAATGTGCAATCAGAAAACATTCAGCTCAATTGGAAATTCAGAGGCAGAAGCACTTCAGAGTCATCTAACATGAAATCTAACATACTAGTTAGCTAGATAAGGTTTGCTACACGACTTAAATAAGAAATTATTTTTCGCATTATGATATTTGAGAGGGAGGGGGCATCAGCGTCCTGATAAGGCTGTAATTTTGTACTTACTCGGAGGTAACTTGCTCCGAACTGGACTATCTCTGCTGTTTACTGAGTCTTCTTCCATTTCAGGGATCGATTGCACAGGATCCACCCGAGTCAAAACCCAGCACAGCAGAAGAAGGTAAAACAAGTAACCTTAAGATACTTCATCTGGCTGAATAAGCACAAGCACAATTCTCAAATAAAGTAAAATAATAATAAAATAAGACAAAATAATGTGTTGTTAAAAGTGCCTTTTCGGGATAGCATCTGAAGACTTTGCTTTTAAACCATTCCAACAATGTTTACATTAAGCATTTTTAGGTTGCCGCTGACTTCAGCAGAAGACACAAAGTCAATTAATTGTCATATTTAAGCGAAGGAAATCTTGGAAGAGTAGAATCTTGTGTGAAGAACCTTGAAATGCTCTGCCTGGGCAGGTTCCATTCTGGCTCTGATGACTCGATCCTCTGACCTCGGTCTCCTGGCATTAAGGCTCGCGGAGTTCGCTCGGCAACCCCATTCAACTCAGTGGAATGACTCCTGGGTGGACAAGCACAGGACTCCCTTGCATCTCGTTTTGCAAGTGTTACTATTTTGGCACAGAGTTAACAGACACAGCAGCCCATTAATGGCGCAGGACGCCAGGAGTGAAGCAGCATCCTGCTTTTCACTATGTCTGACTGTCAGGTCGACAACTAAATCACAACGGAGTCCTGGAGACTTCTGTCTGCGGAGGAATAAGCACTGGACTTTATGAATGGAAAGCAGGATGAAGAGGAAAATGAACCAGAGATGTGATCCGCATGTGCTTTCACTTGGGTGCTTTCTCTTTCTCTTAAAATCTCTTAAAATGAGACTGGGCATTAATACCTCAACACTAGTCCAAAGTTCCATTACGCTATTTAGTGTGAATTGTTTTGTCTTGAAGGAGAAGGAGAAGGAGAAGGAGAAGGAGAAGGAGAAGGAGAAGGAGAAGGAGAAGGAGAAGGAGAAGGAGAAGGAGAAGGATGGTCCGGTCAAAGAATATTTGGATTTGCAGAATAAGTAGGATTACTTTCCTGTGCAACTATTGCTAATATTTTTTGTGCCTTCAGAATATTCAAGCAATCCTATTCAATATAACATTAAAGACCAAACAGTGGGAATGAATGAAGAGGTTTCTCCTAAAGAAAAGTCGGTGATACAAGTTAGGCAATCGAAGGGATAATCCGACCAGAGTTTTCTTGTACCTGTCAATAAATACAACCTCCAACTATCTGGAAACCCCTCGGCTTTAATGCAATAATTTGAAGCTCGGTTGATATCTAGTCTCTGCGTCTTAAGAGGTGGTTAAAAGAGATACAAGCAAATTTAGGGGCTTCGGGAAGGTTTAAAAGATTAAAGTAGCGTTTGATTTGGAAATGGCTTTTTGAGTCTATTCAGTTAGGGCACTAGAGTATTTGTCTAAACGCCAAGGAGAAGAGAGAAGGAAAAAGTTCCGCAAGGGTGGTGTGGGAAGCGAAAAGGGCCTGGTGCGTCTTCAAAGTGGGCATTCTGGCTGGGCAGGCTGCATTGGGCAGATCTTTGTTTTATGTCCCTTCCTCCTGCCCTTGTTTGTTGAAATTCACAGGGCAGGGTGAACTTCCATATTCCAGAATGGCAGCTTGTGACGCTGTCCAGAAACACAGCTCATCCCGAACGGGTCCCTCGCAATCGGAGCAACAGGCTCAGCGCAAATGGGCACTGCGGCTTAGGCAGGACCCTGGGCTTGCTAGCATGTTATTTTGATGCTCCGACGCTGACAGCCTGCAGCGATTTTCTGTTATTTTTGTTTTGTTTTCCTATACCTCTCAGCTCTCCCCCCTCCCCGCCCCCCCAAAACTTTGAAGGGTATAATTCAATATAGGAGAGACGCTCCAACCATAATGAATTATTTCTGAGCACAAAAGATGGAGCCTTTTCTCGTGGAAATGGGTTGCTTCCTTTGGCACGTGGATTCCTTACACGTGGATTCGGGAGTAAGGTCGCTTGATTTCAGAGGGGCTTATTCCCCAGTTAGGAAATGCAGAGGATGGAAGCCCAAAAGAAGCCCAGCTGTGACTGCAGCTTTGACTCCCAGCTCAGTCTCCCTTCTGCTGACCTTTGCCATCAGGAATGGTACTGCTTCAAGAGCCCTCTTCTCCCAACATCCAGATGAACCCACCGCAGCTTGAATGTCCGAAGCTGGGAAATGACCTTCTGTTCTGAGATTTACTTTATGTCAGCACTATTTCCAAATGCGGAATATAATTATATGTATAATTAAGGACAACGGAAAAGATGGAATCCAGCTTAGTTGAAATACACACACCGCGCGGGGACGCACACAAGCACACACCTACTAATTACTGTCTGCCTTACAGGTCCATGAACAAATCTCAGCTAGATTTAGGTAGTAGGGAAAGTTCTGGCCCTGGGCAAATCAAATAACTTCATTAAAGCCCTAAGGCCAGAAAACAGTGATATAAAACCTTAAAAGTCAGTGAAGATACATACACGTACACATACACATGATATATAGAATATAAAAGTACAGGGATAAAAATACGATAATAGAATAAAATAACGTAAAATTCAAGTAAGTTTGGCCTTAGTTTGTTTCTCTTACTGGCCTAGAGGGTGGTTAGGAGCAATTGACAGGAAGTTAAAATACAGTAAGTGTCCAGGACTAACAACTGTAAATTTCTGTGTGTGGTTGTGTGTGTTGCCAGCCTCTGGCTGCTGTGTCTTTCCTCACTCTTTCTGTAAAACTGCTCAGAGTTATTAGGAAGGCTACAAACAAGGGCCCAAAGAGGGGTTTTCTCCAACAGAAAGGTGTTCACTGCTTTTCTGAGCCTGTTGTCACAGAGTGGGTTGCTTTGTTCTGCCGCACCCATGCTGTTGAGATCCAAAGCAAACCAAAGATTCATTTCTTGGCTAGGAAGAAGATTTAGTTAGCCTGCTTTATGGGAACAGCTGTTCCTATTCCATTGCAGAGATGCTAAGGGCTTTTAAAGGCACTTTAGTCAGATAATATGTTAAGAAACTGGTTTCACAGAATCATCCCTTCTTCCTTCCCTTCTATGCCCATAGATTACATATTAACAATAAATATATAAGGGGCACTGTCATGTAAGACAGAATTCCTCCCCCTCCATCTATACAATATTCTTCAGGCCCAAAATCCACCCCTGGTAGTGCATTCTTCTGCAAGGTAGTGCTTTACATAATTCAATGGACTACAATTCCCATCAATCCCAGTTTTGATGAGATTTTAATTGGTCGTGATGGGGAGACCGGCTGGCCAAAGGCTGCCGAGAGATCTGTGTTAGAACCTCGTTCCGGTGACTCCTATGAAAAGCTACCTTTCTGCTGCTGAAAACCCGGGCCAAGCCAAACAGACTTGCGGTTGGGATCTCGGGAGTTAAGCGGACAGATCAACCCCCAGGCTGTTGAAGTCATTCATGTGGCCAGAAAAACTCAGAATATGAGAATCAGCTGGGAAGCAACTTCCGTGAAAAATTGCAGGCAACAGCGATTCCAATTCTCTTCTAGTTCGGGTCCAGGACAAATCTTCCCTTTTAAATTTGGTTTCATGTAAACGGCTGAAGTGAGCGGCGACTGCCGTCTTAATCTCCTAGCGTTTCTGCGCCAAAGCGGAGGTGCCTAGGCTCCAACTGCCCAGCTTAGAGAGACCTTAACAGGGAAACTTCCTGGGCTGCAGAAAGTGGCATGTGTACCTCAGCGCCTAAGGCGAACAGAAACGGATTGGGGGCGCTCCAGATTGTCTGTCCTGGGAACCCCTGGGTCAGTGCAGCGATACTGTTGCGCTCATTCACAGACCATTTTTTTCCGCCCCGCACGTGCACGCGCACGATCTTACAGCAATCCTTTCTGTGGCCGCAAACCGAATAGGATGACCAGGAAAACCGACGCGACGCGACAAAATAGTGCAATAAACAAACGAAGTGCTTCGGGTGTGAGCTGGGCATGTAAGTGTGTTGAGTCGGAGGGAGGGCAACTCACAGAATCGCGGTGCCGCCTCTTCGGAGCTTAAGCGCTCCAGACTTGGGCAAGGCGCCCAGGGACTGGTCTGGGTTCAGGGAGCAAATTGTTCGGTCACTCCCGTAGCCTTCTCGAAACGACCTGGGGCGAAAGTGCAGTTCAAGGGCCAAGAACGCCCAGAACTGAGGCGAGGATTTCCCGCTCCCGCCTCCTACCCTGCTCCGTCCAGTTTCTTAACAGATTTTTATCTGACGAGGGATAACATTAATCCACTAAAACATTCAACTCGCCTCAGCCCAATGCTGGGGTCCTCCTGCTCCTGCTCCCGCCCAAGGCCAAAGGTTAATATCAGCGGAGGGGAGGCAGGGAGGGCGAAAGAGGCAGCCACTGGAGAGCGCGGCCTGTAAAAGGAGGCCGGTACGGCTCTGGGCCCGTTCATTTCTCCTTGTGAACCGCTGGAATATCGCTCCCAAGGCTCAGGTTGTCAAAAAGCGAGAGCAGGCAGAGTGAGGTTGTGTGAGTGTGAGTGTGTATATACACATACATATATGTAAATATATCTGTGTATGAATGCATCTTCTTATTTCCGTTTTTATTTCCCTTCCCTTCCCCAAGGAGAATTCAAGCAAAGTCCCAAACGAAGTTGGACGAGGGAGGGGAGCGGAGAGCGGGGATCGCCGGCTCAGCTTCCCACCCCCGCCCGCAGGACAGAGACACGTGCACCGCCTGGCCAATGGGGCCCCGGACGAGCTCCTTGGACGGCCGGGTGCCGAGGCTCCCCCCTCCCAGCGTGGCCTTGGTTTTTATAAACCATCCCAGGCGTTGGCAGAGGGAGGCCGCCGCTCCGCCGCTCGTTCGCTCCGCGTCCCGTCCGACCGCACGCCATGAGAGCCTGTAGGCCTTCGCCTGTGGGCAAAGCAGGGGAGGAAGAGGACCGGCAGCGGCGGCGGCGACGGAGGCAGCTGGAGCGGGGCTGCTTCGCGCGTGAAGCCTGAACCGAGCGGCGAGCGCTCGGGAGATGGAAGCGCTGCGCGGAGACCCCGGGGGCGGCGGCGGGGGCTGCTCGCAGGGCCGAAACTTCCTCCCCCCTCCCATCTTCGGGACGTCGCCGCCGGGTTCGGTGAGATCGGGCTTCGTCTACGAGCGCTCGGGCCCGGCGGCCGCGGCGCGCTCCGCACCCTCCTCCTCCTCCTCGGAGACGGCGTCCTCGTCGAAGGAGTGTTCCGCCGGCCCCCCCGTTGCGGCAGGGGCGGCGCCACCTTCGGCCACGACGGCCACCGTCGCCGCCGCCGCACTGGGCTATCCCCCGGGCTACCCCCCCTTCGGCCACGGCTACTACAGCTGCCGCATGGCGCACGGCGTGGGGCTCCAGCAGAACGCCGCCCTCAAGGCGGCCCCGCACACCGCCTTCCCGGTGGAAAAGTACATGGATGTGGCCGGCCTGGGCAGCCCCGCCACGACCTCGGGCGGCAGCGACGCTTCCTCGCGGGCCAAGGAGATCTCCTTCTACCAGGGCTACGCGGCCGCCGCCGGCCCGTACCAGCACGTTCCCCCCGGCTACCTGGACGTGGTCTCTAGTTTCGGATCGGCGGCGGCTTCGGCGGAACCGCGGCACGAGACCTACATCTCCATGGAGGGCTACCAGTCTTGGACTCTGGCGAACGGCTGGAACGGGCAGGTGTACTGCTCCAAGGACCAGGCCCCGGGGTCCCACTTCTGGAAGTCCTCCTTCCCAGGTAGGCGCGCCCCGTCAGCCGGGAAGAAGCCCTGAGGCTCCCAGCGGAAGGGCCAGGCAGGGCAGGGCCGTTCAGACCGACCAAGATCAGGCGGGTAGGCTGCAGGCTTGGGCACCGATTTGAAAAACCCAAGCCTTCCCTCGGCCTTCCCTCGTCCGGTGGCCTCCTGAGACCATGGACGACAGAGCCCATCACTCTCCGGGGATGATGGGAATGGTAGTCTGAGGTCTGAAGGGCTCCTGGTGGGAGAAGGCTGTCTTGCGCGTTTGGGAGGGAAGGAAGGAAGGAAGGTGCGCAGATGAGCTGCCCCGTCTAGCTGGCGGTTGGGCAGCTTCTACTATCAGTGCTATTCAGTCCTCCCGGAGGGCTTTGAAACCAGGCGCTCAAGCCGACCCGCAACGAGCTCAGCGCGGAAGGCCTGAGAAGCAGTGTCTGCCTGCTCGGAATCTGCGGGGACTCCCTGCTCCCTCCAGCTGCCGGAACTGGACGGCCAAGCCTAACGCAGAGACTCTAGCCTGCTCCCAAATAGTCCTCGGTCCGCTTCTTCGCTAGTGATGACGGCGTGCCAGAGGGTCCCCAAATTACAGTGAAATGGTCGGATGAGGGGATAAATCACTAACGACGAAGGGGTCCTGAGTACTTCTCCTCCAGAGTCACATCCACTCCAGTTCTCCCAGTTATTTAGCCGCAGGGCTGGAGCAGGCCTAAGTGATGTGGCCCGATCCTGCGGTAGGAAGTCACCCTAAGTTTATTCCTCTGAATTTATTCCCTGGGCGGGGGGGGGGGCGCATGTTCCCAGCCTCTGCAACTCTTCTTCCCCAATCAGATCAGCTGGGAATATGTCGGGGAAGTGGGGGAGATCGGCGAGACCTAAAACGCGAAGCGGTTGCTGGCCTTCAGGAATCTGCGGTTTGGTCCTGGGGGCTGCACGGAAACTGTCCCAGAGCGCGCAGCGCAGCGTGATATGCCAGGAACCCATCTGTTGCTGGTGCTTGCTGAGAAGGAGGAACGCGGTTGCCTTTCCTTGTTCAGAGGCTGCCAAGAGAAGGGGGGAAAGGAGAGGGCCAGAGCTCTCTACCGCTTCGCTTTGTGTCTCCCTCGGTTCTTGGCTGAGAGAGGGGAAAAAGTCCCCTTTCCCGCCCACTTGTTGCCCTTCTTCTCCCGCAGGGGACGTTGCACTAAACCAGCCAGACCTGTGCGTGTACCGGCGCGGGCGGAAGAAGCGGGTGCCTTACACGAAGCTGCAGCTGAAGGAGCTGGAGAGCGAATACGCCCTGAATAAATTCATTAACAAGGACAAGCGGCGGCGGATTTCTGTGGCCACCAACCTCTCGGAGAGGCAGGTTACCATCTGGTTCCAGAACCGCCGAGTCAAAGACAAGAAAATCGTCTCCAAACTGAAGGACACCGTTTCTTGATCCAGCCCCGGGCGGTTGGGCGCATCTTCCACTATAGGCTCGAAAGGACTCTTGGAAAGACTTGAATATATTTAATATCTCCCTGGTGCTAAGGGGGAGGCGAGGTTTTGGGAAGCGCTTTTGATAATGTTTGCAACTTCTGGATTTAATGGAATGCTGCAAGTTTTAACGCTCTGGTAGAATTCCTTAGTCTTTCTCCGTCGCTATACTTTGTTAGGGGTTTTGTTTTGCTTTTCTTGCCCCCCCCCCCCCAAGAGCAGTGGAGGGGAAGCAGTCTGCAGTCACAAACTTTTCAAAGCTATCAATGGGGCTAAGAAATTTCAGGTGCTAAAATGAGGCCATAGGATTGCGTGAGAGAGGTGGGTGAGCACAGGAACGTACACCCTTAGATGCCTGTGCCTGTATTCCTTCCTCTGGTCCACCATCCCAATTTATTAACGGTCAGAATAGAGCAGTTGCGGTCCTGCCCCCTCTGACTGGGATGTCATGGCCCACTGCAGTGAAGCCCGTTTGCAGCTGATCTCTTGCAGCTGTAATGGAGCGTACTTCTATGAGACCTTGGGCTAGACAACAACCTCCTCCAACCCTGGTCCCAGTGAGATTCACTCTATACCAGTGGCATGGAGTTCCAAAGGTGTAAAGCCAACTGTGCCTATAGGTTTAGTTATATAAAGATGCGTATAAATCAATGTGTATTTTAATATAAATATTGGACGCCCTGTTATCTTCATCACAGTCACAGTTGCCTTCATTCACCCTTCTGGGCACTGGAAAAATTCTGTCCAAGGGGGCGAATGTCACTGATAGCTTTTGTTACTAAATGAAACGGGTGTTAGTGAAAGAAGCAATAAATGCTAAACAGCTATAACAAAAGAATTAAGTGGTCCTAAGAGTTTGGTGTTTTATTTCACTTGCATATATTCTCCGAGTGTGCTCTTTATCGAGTGAGGAGATGATGACAGCTTCTGTTCCAGGTGGAAATGGAAGTTCCTTGCCCCAGGTCCAAGGCACCTGAACAAAGATGTTTGCCCTTCTTCTGAGAGGCAAGAAGAGGACAGTGTCTTGCACAGCGGTTCCATGCACACAACCCCCTAACTAAGAGGGTGCCAGCTCTGAGCGTTTTAAGTTCTTAATTGGAGGGGCGTAGCCCACTTTCAGGTCCAGGAAATGGCAATCCATCTTTCCTCATTCTATTTTGCTAGTAAAGTAGAGGACTTTGCCCTCTTGGCAGATGCCTAGTGCACATTTTGTTGCTACTGTGCTATGCTGCTGAGGTCAGACGGCAGGACTCACGGCCTTGAAGGTGAACTCGCTGCCTGCCCCGCCAGGGGAGAAAACACGCAGGGCAGTGGAAGCCTGGCCCTCTGGATCCCAGCTGGGTCTGAAGTGCCAGAACACGGGCACCAGTGAACCCCTTGGTGCCCAGTATGGACTCTACTACTGAAATCCATAGGTCAAAAGTATGCAGCTTTGTCCTAATCATTCTTTTCATGAAAATACTGCTGTTCTACTTCATGTAGAGAAACCGGTTTAATTGTTCTTTTCCCTCCTTCCTTTTATTTCCTTTCTTCCATCTGGCAGCATAGTAACTTCTTAACAAGCTTTTCCTTTATTCGCAAAGCTTGGAGGAAAACAGGGTAAGAAGTTAGCATTGTAGCTGAAAGGCCGTTTTCAATCTTCCACACAGTTTGCTCAGAGTAAGGACAACTTGAATTCAATAGGGCTTCCTTCTGAGAAAATAGGAACATGATCTCAGCCCAGAGGCTCAAAACTCGTACATGGATAATGCCGGGAGCTGGCCATTCCTCCAACACTCAGATGTAAAGCTAATTGGAGGAAGTGAGAGCTAAAGGGATTCTGTTTTCACCTTTCCTTTAAATAAACATAGCCATGTTTCTGAATCCCTTGTAAGTATCCAGTTCCTAGCATGGTAGGTTCATCAATGACAATTCCAGCATATTCTCGGGGGCTCACATCGGTTGAGTGTGTGAGAATCTGGCCAACACTTTCTCCCTTGGTCTTCCCAACCCTCCTTTTTGGAAAGTGGATGGACGATCTGTTCTAATAGGTCATGGACTCATTTCTCATCCTTCCCTCCATTTCCTTCTTCCCTAGACTGGAGAGCTTCTCCTTCAGTTTAAAAACGCGCACCCATTAAAAGGTGGGGTTCCCGAAGAGCCCACACGGCCACACGGAAGCCAAAACAATAAGAACAAGAATCGCGACAGCAGCCGTACAAATAAGCAGAGACACAACTGAATCTAATACGGAGATTCCAAAAAATAAAAGCAAAGAAAAAAAAACGAAAAAAGAATGATTATAATATAGCACGTTTTATTATACTTCTGTTGCATACCTATTAACACGTATAATAAATATTACGACCATAGAAAATAAAATAATGTATTTCAGGATTTCAGCTGAGATCCATTAAGAAGCTTTCTTTCAAGTCTTACTTTGGTTGGATCGAGTCCATACCAGGCGGTAAGAGTTAGTGTATGGATAAATATTGGGGAAAGTTAGTAGCACCATTACGGTTTTGTTTTCCACACCGCCCAAGCTTCGTGGCCTTTTGAAATGTATTACTGCATGCTCTTTTTTATTTATTTATACAAACCTCCGGCTTTTCACAACAACAGCTTTCTAACGTTTTCTCCTGAACACAGAATACACACGCGCACACACACACACACACAATGGCAGGCATATCTGTTTTTAGCTTTTCTCTCTCACACACACACATCCAAGCTTTGGTTGTTAACTCTGATCACAGCTACGGAGAATGAAGCTTCGCTGGCTCTTACTTTCAGTTTGCGGGATGGTCCCCTGACCCTTTTTTCCGTCTGCAGAGCGAGGGAGGGGAGCGGGCGCCCACGGCCCAAACACCTTCTGAAACTGTGGTCCTCAAGTTACTTCCTGGAGGGTCGGACAGATATCCTTGAGAAGACCCCCGAAGAAAGAGCAGGTGGACTGCCCCGACGATAAAAAAGCCAGCAGGGCGAGTCCGTTGGCGAAGGGACTTCGAACTGGCGGCCGTATCCACGGCAAAGCCTCTCCAGCAGCCGCCCTCCCCTTTCCGGAGAAAAGGAACGAAAGTGGAGAAAATGCCAGATCGGACGGGAAGAGCCGCGGAGCAGGGCGGCTGCGCGGGCGCTCAGGACCTCCGGCGTGGATCCAGCTGAAGCCGCGGGAAGATAGGGAAGGCTGCTCCACCGGTTGCCTGTTCCTTGGCAATTCCTGGAATAAAATCCATCGTGGGCGCCAGCCGGAAGAGCAAATGGAAGAGCTACGGGAAAACCCTCCCGCCAGATCCCTCCATCTTTCCTCGCATTGTGTGACTCTTTAAGCCACCGGTTCTAGGAACTTGAAACCTGGCCGAGTTCGAATTTATCTCGAGAATCCCGCGTTTTGTATAGCATCTCACAACCCTCTCCCTCCCCTCCACCCCTGAAAAAGCCACCCTCTTGCGAAGCCATGCATTTCGTGTAATTACTGATTGTGGACAACCCCAGTTACACAAAGACGCCATTGTGGTTGGAGGACCTGGGTCTGCGGGCTGAATGAATGGAACAATAGTGCCATCTGCTGAAGAAACTGCGGTATAGCTCACTTGAAAACGAGGAGAAATCCCCTTCGACCCCGCCCCCTTCCAGAAACGGACTCTTAATGAAAGGTCATGTTCTAACTGAAATTGTGTTGATCGGCCAACACAATGAAGGGGGCATGAAGCTAAGAATGTCTTCCTTATCTGGAAAGTTGGAACTTGCCTTCCTTGGCAGGCCGGTAGGAAACATCTCTGGAAAGAAAATATGGGCACTTTAGCCGCCCAGTAATAAGCCTCTGTCGGAAGTCAAGCCCACCGAGATGGCCGAGCCCCGTAATATAACATTATATCATTCACTTATACGATTTATGAAATATGACATATGCTATTGAATTCACTGGGAATTTGTTCGGAGCAAATATGACCAGAACTGAGATGGCTACACATGGGCCAGCCAACAGGGTTTTCCTTAAAAGAGAAATCGCAGCAGCACGCCAGGGGCTTTTCGCGCGGACGAGTCAGGAGAAGGCTGGCGGTGCGCGTTTTAGGGCTTCTGATAACTGCTGAAACTGTAGGCCGGCTGGTCCTACTCAGAAGTAAGTCCTGGAATTAAATGTGAGGTAGCGATAGGGAAGTTTCATTGCTGTAGGTGGATCAACACGACCTCAATTTCTCCCTCCCTCCCTCCTTCGTCCCTCCCTCCAGCAATATCTGAATCGATCAACCAAGGGTGAGGTGCTTGAAACGTTAAGACTTGCTTTTTTGTAAATCATAAAAATAGTTTGAAGAGAGGTCCATTTTCTTGTTGTTTGTGTTTGTGTGTGCATGTGAGTATCAGACAGGAGGGGAGGGAGAAAGTCTGTGGACACCTGCACGCGAGAAAATAACAAATGAGCAGGTACATATTTATCGCGCACAGAAAGCACGTGCCTACACGCATATGCACTGCAGAGAGAATCCGGAGGGAAACAAGAAATAATTCCAAGCCCTGCTTTCTTCTTTTCCTCATTTAGTCACGCGCACACACACACATACACACACACACACACGGTCTCTCCACTCAATCTATTTACGAACCAAGCCACGCTCTCGGAAATGTTCTCCCCCAAGGACTGACGACGGCCCTCGGGCGATGGAGCCTCAACTAAAGGACCTAGAAAGGGGAGAATTCAGTTTGCCTCTCACCCTGAAGGCCGCCTGAAAGGTCGAGGAACCTTCGTCTCAGGGAACGCACCCGCCGGACTCACACATCCAGAGATTCCCTGCCCTCTGATTTGGAAACTAAATGGTATTTTAATGACGGTGATCTATTTACCCGATAAGTGATTTGAAGAACGGAGCTGTTACTACCGCTGCTGCTGCTGCTAAAAGGGAATTGGGACGCTGCTCCTTCTTGCTATGGGAACCTCCGCGTCTTGCAGACACGGGAGGATCCTGTTTTCAGCTCCTCAGTAAGTTTTCTTTTAAGGCAGTTAGGCAAAGGCGGCCCTATTTACTTTACCTGGTTATCTCTCTTTCTCTCACAAGCACCCTTTTTGGGGGTGGGTGGGGAGAAGAACACTGTCAGTAAAACTTGGCAGTATGTTTTTCATTCCTAGTTGCTGGGGGAAATGATCTGAGTGTGTTGCCCTGGTCAGGACTCGCTCGGCGCTTCCCATTAGCAAAAGGTTCGTCCCTGGCTGGGTTTGGGCTTCAGTTGTTTTCCGGTCATCCTAATGCTTTCCGCCACGCTTAACAGTACAGTTTATTTTTCATTATTTTCAGCCTCCCCCAGATATATTGGGTGTTTGAGAGGGAGAGAAACCACCTGGGGGTCTTTCAAAGGAGTCAACCATATTTTGGCTCTGGATAAGCGAGGGCAGGAACCAGCATCACTGAAGCATTCTGAAGTGCTTCTGGTCAAAGTGAGATCTCCCAACCCTCCCACTGGTATTTCTCAATAATGTAATTAAGCCTTGTACAAATGCCTATCTTTCAGCAACTCTCCCCCTCCCCCAATAGTGTAGCAACCCAGAGGAATAAATTTGGATGGAAAGAAAGAAATACGGTTTGTTAGTCATGATTGGCCTTTCATGCCGAAAGTCTGCAGATAGACTGAAGCCCCCACGTGCAAGGACGCCTCCGGATTCCCGTCTCAGGGACCTGGGCTTGAGGGCTGCGTGGAGAATGTGCTGCAGGGTTCCCGTGCCTGGAGGGGGAACAGGAGGTGGCTTGGCTGTAAGTTATAATTGTTAGAATGGGGCACGTGGGTGTGCGTAATTTAGACCCTCGTGATCAGAACCCTTTTTCCAGCAAGAAGTATCTGTGAAGGGCTGTCATCAGTAAGGCTGAATCTTCTGCCACCTGCTCCTCTGCCCAGCTGGGAAGTTCATAGCGCTTCCACCCAGCACTTGTCCCTCCAGCCAAGAAATCTAAGAAAGAAGGTGCTGTGCGGGGGTGTCCGCAGGGTATGGTCAAAAAAGTCAAGAAGGTGGCCACGGTGGTGCGACATACTTAGAAAAACAGATCCCAGAAATAATAAATTTAAGTAGCTAGTAACTAAGTAACTAAAGATTCAGTCTTTCCGGTGCGGTTTTTTGATGAAAAATGTCCTTATTGAAGTCAAAACTGTAGATGTAAAAAGGAGTTTACTGAGAAAACAAACACAGAACCTCAAGACAAGGCAACCATCAGATTTCGAATATAATCAATACAGGGAGGCTCGCTGAACGAATTATTTATTACCTCCCCGAATAAGCTCTGGGTTCCAGCTCATGTCCAAAGTTCATTGCAGCAACTCGCTGTTCTTTCAAAGAATTGTCCTTTGAATTATTGCTACTGCATCTACTGCTCGTAGTAAGAGTAATAATAATGTAAGATTCAAATCACGGATCCTTGAAATGCCTGGCTAAAGATTAAAGATAAAGAAGTAAAGCCGAACTCAATTTAAAGGGCGCGCGATCCGCATTAGTTTGGAGTATTTGTGTATTCCCCAGCCGTCGGAGAAAGGCGGTGGTTTTAAAGTGAGGCTCACTCGGAGGACCTCAGTCCTACAAGGGCCTTAAAGCGAGGGCCGGTGAGCCATTTCCTAAGATAAGGAGGAAAAAGTCTCGCCTGTGATGTCCCAGGTACGGCCAGATTGAGAGGCTGGGGCAGGGGGAGGCTGAGAGCGTTCGATCACGGAGGAAGAACGGAAGCCACAGCCGAGGCTTCTGAGGCTCGAAAGGGAGGTCGGCGCATCGGCCATTTAAGCATTAGGGATTTCCCAAAGGTCCATCCGGAAAGCTGCTGGATTTCTCAAGAACGGCACCCCACCGCGCCCCTGGGCTTGGAAAGTCGTAGCCGGTCCTTGGGGCAGCAGAGCTCTCCTGCCAGGCGCCAGGAAAGCGGCGGAGAAAAGGCCAGGCCGCAGAGCAGACGCCCGTTGGCCGACCAACCAAAACACGGTCGATTTGCTGGGCAGGATTTAAAACAAGGAGCCGAGCGGCGCCGAGCCTCGGCCAGCCTGGTGGGTGGAGGTCCTGTTCCCATCAGTCTTAACCGCGTACTGGTCAGGGGTGATGGGAGCGGTAGTCCAACCCGTTGGAAAGGCTGGCCTAGACTTTTGGCAATCCGCGCAGCAGAGGCAGGAGGCTCGGCGGGCCGCGGAGTCCTTCCGCGCCTCTTGCTTGCAGTTTGGCCCAACAGGCGTCGAAGCCAGGCGCTCGGTTTTTCCTGCGGATCCTTCTCCGGCAGGCCCTCTGCCAGCGATAGCTCCCTGCTATCGGTTTAGCATTTTGTCGCATTTGGGGAGAAATCGCCCATCAGTCGCAAGGCGGCTGTGGACGTTTCAGAGCGCGTTCAAAGTATTTTCCCCAATACTTTTGCCGTGTTCCTTATCTGCTTAGGCCCGCCTTTCCTGAATATGATTTTAAAAACGCTTGTTTCAGGATAAAATCTGTTGCAAACTATTCCTTCGTCAATGGAGAGTGTCTGCTTCAAACTGTCCTTCCACAGCGGATTATCATGTCAGACAATAATTCCACCAGTCTGTTTCAGGGGTAGGGAGGAGTGAGCCGAAAGAGAAAAACGTGGAGATTCTCTGTTTCCCCCCCCCCCCCCCCAGGTCCTTCTAGTCTCTCCCCTGAACAAACCGGCACTACGCTGCCCTTATTTTTGGGCGGAGCGGGAATGGGGTGGAGGTGGTATTTTCCATTTTTCCAGCCATTAATATTTTGGCTTAATTCGTTTTCCAAACAAGAGGACGCCGCGTTCTCTTCTCTAGCCACCTCTCTGCTCATGGTTAAGTGTTCCAGGACCAAGTGCAGTGATTGACAGAAACATGGTTTGGACACTAAAGTTTAGGGTCCCCGAGAAACGACCAGGCAAGCCTGGGACCGGCGGGGGTTCTTGCAGACAAAATCGGTTCCTTGCAACACGGCTGCTCTATAGATTTCCACCACCGTTTAGAATCTTTCTAAATGACATCTGAGATCTAGCGAAAGTATTTTAACAGGGCAATGGTCCAGGTCGAGCGACTTTTAAAGGAACGTAGACAAAGTATCTACAACTCCTTGGAAAGAATACGCCTATTGAGAGAAAGAATATTCTACCATGCCTTGTTTTAATGGAAAGCCTGGGAAGGAAAAAAGAGAAAATTTGCAATACGAGATTGGCAGGAACCAGTCCCTTTTAAGGCTTAATTCCGCTGATATCTACTTAGTAATAAATTGTATAGAATTCAGTGACCTTTCCGCCCATGAGAAAATGGTCTGGGGATTTCAGCCTAAGTGTAAAGCGAGGCTGTAATGGTGAGCAATCTTCCTTTTTGTGGAATAATTTAAATTAATATCTGCAATTATACTTACCAATTTATGCAAAAGTGGAGTGATCTTTTGTGAGTGGGTCCACAGAGCACCTCTTTGATTTGCCTGCATTTCGATTTCAGCGGGCTGCCTGTGAAGTCCTGGGCATCATGCATCTCCCACAAACCGCTGGAACCACATCTTACACTTGCAGTCCTTTGCAGTCCTTTGCACACTCACCCAAGCAAGCACTTTGCGTTTTGCAGCAAACCAGCTAGCAGAGTCCCAGACTTGCACGGATATGTTGCCCCGTTCAAATTCAAAGTGAACCTGGACGGCCATCATTTTCTACCTCCTGGAGGGCCCGACCCTGGGTGCAGTGCCACACATATTGGCCCAAACAGGGCAGAACGGGTATGGGGGAAGGGATCCAGATGGATTGGTGTTTCCGTAGCTAACTGTGGAAGAATTCCAGGAGAAGCCATGATGTAGTCAGAAATAGAACGAGTCTTAATTAAGGGAAAACCCAGGAAACTGCTTCACTCTGGACAGTTTCAGAGTGTTTCAGACTCTTGAAACCAGGCAGGAGAGGGGCAAGGAATGAGGGTCTACGCAATCTTACCCCCCACCCCCACCCCAAAGCGCTTCCCAATCCATTTGTCCCCGTGCTGGAAACGTCCTTTGCCCTCTTTCCCTCCCTTTCCCTTCCAGCGCCAAGGTCCCCCCCTCCCGCTGCTGCTGCTGCTCCTCCTCCTCCTCCTCCGCCTCCGCCTCCGCCTCCTCGCGTTGTGGCCCCTCACCCCATTTCCAGAAGTCGCCTCTGGAGAACTTCTGCAAAAGAGCCGTCCAGATGCACCAGGCGGCGGTGGCAGAGGCGGGCCTGGCGAGAAGGTTGGCACCTCGAGCACTTAGGGCTCCATTCTTCGACTTTAAGGAACCAGGGCCGGCTGCCAGTTCTTCCCTCGCAGGGTCATGTGCCAGCGCAGCATCTATCCTGGAGGCCTCGGCTATCTGGCCTCCCTCTTGACCTTGCCCTCGGCCATCGTTACTTCGTCGACTTCCCTGCCCTGCCCTATGCACAGAGCTCCAGGGTTTGGACGGGCGTCCTTGGCCTCTGTGCAGGTCCGGGCCAGCCATACTATCAGCGGCGCTGCTCAGCCTCCGCCTTAGCTCGGCCCGGCGGCGGACTCCCTCCCGCTCCCCACTGTTTCCCGCAGCAACAAAAATCGCCCGGATAGCCTGATAGCCCCCGGAAGGCCTCCACCGTTCATCGAGGAGCGCTAAACCCGGACGAGAACGGCAGCCGAAGTAGCTGCGGAGCTCTGGCTGAAGACCCCGGCGGCGGCGGGCGGCAGATCCCCAGCAACGGCGCTCCAAAAGCAAACGCGGGTGCTGCCGGGTTGGCCAGCGCCGGTTCTTTGGGGTCGGCCCTCCGCGCCTCGGACTGCCGGGTGACCTCCAACAAGCGGTCAACTTGAACCCGATGCTACAACTCGAAACTGCCCAGCCTGGCCGGCGACCTTTCCTACATGGCGGTACGTTCAAAGGCGGCCGAGGCCATTAGCTCGGCTCTGCTGTTGCTTCCAGTGCGGCAGCACCGTCCCCGCTGCCAGGATCCAGCGGACCAGGGGCCAGCCCCATTGACGTCCTGAGCCAACCTTTAGGGGCGCCCGATTTCAAGGGAATGCGCTTCTTTAAGGAAAGGGTTGAGGTCCTTACCCTACGCTCCGGATCGGGGCGCACATGTTAGAACCAGGCGGGTCGTATGCCCCGAGAAAGGGTTGCAGAGTGCTGACGTGGCCGGCCCACCCCGAAACTGCTTTCATCCGGAGGCCTGCGGTCCCCGCTCCCTTCCTGTTTCTCAGATCCGGCTTTCTCGCCTCCTGAGCAGCTTTCCCCGGACGCTCACCGGCGGCCGGCTGAGAGGCTGTGCCTTCTGGGAAACCGCGACCCGCCCAAATGACGGAACCCGGGCCCTGTTTGCTACAGGTTTGCCTTGGCCCCCCTGGCGAGGAAGCGGCGCCTTACACCAAGCAGCAGAGGGCCAAGCTGAAAGGCCAGTTCGTCCTCCAAGAGTTCAGCGGCCGACAGAAGAGGAGAGAATTGGCTCGCAGGCTCTCGCTCAGCGACCAGCAAGTGAAGCTTTGGGTCCAGAACCGGAGGATGCCGAAGAAGAGAGGGCGGCGGCGGCCACGCGCACCGCAGGCGCTTGCTCGCGACTTGGCGGCTCAGCAGCTCTCTCCCCCGGGGCGCTGTGCGTGGGCGCTTCCTTCTGGAGCTTCGAGGACCGGCCTCCAGAACCGCTGTTTCTGGGGCACGATTCTGGTGGGGAGTTTTGAAAGGGATCCAGGCCTCCGAGGCCAGATCTTCCTTCATGAACCGTTTGAGCTCCGCAGATTGGCCGCAGTCGTCCTTCTCAGAAAGCAAGAAGGAGGTGGAAAGGAAATGTGGGCTTTCCCTCCGGTTTTCTTTGATCGATTTGTTCCTTGCCCCCTTTTCCGTCTCCATCCCGCCTTTAGTTCACCGGCGAAGATGCGCAGAATTGCTCTGAAATCGCCATTGGCAGAAGGGTAATAGTGCGTGTCACGCGAGTTGGCTAGAACTGAAGCAGTCCGGGCAAAAAACATCTCGGGATTCCCCGTCTCTCTTGCAGAAGGAGGATGAGGCGCTGGTTCTCGACTTCCCACTCTTCCAGTGGGCGTGAGGATGCTCTTCACAAAATCACAACACTTTGCAAAACAACAAATCCCACCTGCCCACCCCGCAATTTGCACAGATTACCTGTAACCCGATTATTTGTTTCAGCACCTCTGCTTTTTGTCTGGCGTCATTGTACATTATTCTGGCTTTCGGAGCGACCCGAGGCCTTCAGGGGAGTCACGTGACCGTCCCCTCCACTTTCCGCCTTAATCTGCCGCAATTTCTTCTCCAGGAGCCGCCGAGTGCCACCAGCGCACCTCCGCCCTCTTTTTTTAATTTCAACGGCTTCAGAAGGATATGAATGTTCCCTTTTGGCGGAGGACGGCGTCAGGCGCTGAAGGCCTGATTGCTTTTCTTCCTGCGCTCGGGGGAAGCTCCCCGCCGCCAAACTCCTGCCAAGCCGAACCGGCTTCCGTGGATCGGGAAGCAGTTCAGTCCTGGAATTCGACCGCTTCCCCCGGCCCGGACCCCTCCAATTTGCTCGTCCCGCACAGGCTCCTTCCTGGAAGCTGAATCGAAATCCGCGGGGCGGACTTGCAAGGAGGTTTTGTCAGCCTCGGAATCGGAGCTCTGTCGGAGAGGGCCCGGGCAGACCTCTGCACCCCTGGGCCTGTTCTGGAGTGTCCTTGTCCCCTTCTGGCGACTCCCAACCTCCGTCGTTCGCCTCTGGCCCCGATCCCGCCCCTTCGCCAGCTTTTAAGTGGAAGAATCACTGGGTAGGATTGTATGGCGGGCCCGTTGTGTGAGATGAGTGTGTGTGTGTGTGTGAGAGAGACAGAGACAGAGAGAGGGAGAGAGAGGGAGAGAGAGGGAGAGATCCCCCTCATTCTTTACAAGCATTTCTGGCAAGGGCGGGGGGAGGAGACGCGGCCCACCCATTGCCAAGGACAATTTTTTTTCTCTTCCCCTCGGAAGGAAGACGCTCCCGAACTCTTCCTGGTTCTATGTTTTGTGTCTTCTTTTTTGAGCGCGTCCTCCATTCACCCGGCCCCCGCCCCGCTCCGCCCCCCAAAGCGGATTCACTCTGTCTTTCAAGGCCCAGCCCGCTGTTCGATTTCCCCAAGTTCTCCCTCGCCTCCCCAACCGCTGCCCTTGGCTGTGCATCCTGCCTCTCCTTCCCGCAGGCCTCTCTTCGTGGTTTAGCTTGACTTTGGCCTTGTCCCGAAGCTGCAGAAAACAGGCGGGCACAAAAGGGCTCCGAGTCTCCCCAGGCCGGCTTCCCCTCCCCCTCCCCCCACCCCCCTTGTGGCTGCAGCTCGGAGCTTCCAGTTGGCTCAAGTGCCTCCCAGGCGCAGAGGTCCAGAAGTCCCTGTGGATTTTCTTGGATAGTCCTGTAAATCGGGTTGCGTCGTTTTTTAGGGGACAAAGTCTGAGCGGGATTATATTTAAAATCATGCGTGGGCATGCATTCTGTTCTTTCTCACACAAGAGAGAGTAAAGTGTTTTGTGCAATTTGATTCCACTTCTCCCCCTGTTCAGACAATATTTCTCATCTGAACTTTCATGACTAAAAAAATTCTTCCAATACCTTCTGTAAGGAGGAATTCTCTGTGATCTACCTAAAAGGATAAATTGGTAGAGAAATTATGTTAATCTCTGTATTAATTCTTGATTCGATTTAACGAATCAATTTAATACTATTTATGCCACATCCATGCTGAGATGTATTTGATTGTAAATTAGTAAATTATAATGATAATAGTGATATGTATGTGTGAAAGCATCTGTATTTTACTGCAGAATTACAAGGTTCAGTTTATAACCTTACTTTTTTCTTTAAGAAAGGAGTGCCTAGAATTATCTTTCAGGAAAAAACGACCGTAGTTATAAACAATCAGCATTTAACAAACCATGCTTTTAAAAATGCTGAAAGCTTCTAACAGGAAACAAAACTATTGTAGTATTTGATTTCATATTATCACTCCAATATTCTAAATATTTCATGATTTTTAAAATACTGAAGAAACAAAGCCTGCAAACAGTTGATTTCCAAGAACAAGGTTTTATTCTTTCCCTCTGCATTTTATAGCATACATTTTGTGTTTGGCTACAGAGGACACAATAGATCTCAGCCTTTTGCTAAGGCGTTACAGTCATTAAAACCAAACACTTTTTCATTTTAAGATTTTGCACCACAAAATTAGTGAGTTCTTTCTTTCATTGAATCATCTGAGGACTAGGAAGCTTTGCTTTGACAATATTTCTATATTGCCCAGAAAAAAATGCAGTTATAGCAATGCATTATTCAGTGTAATCATTCCTGTGCCATTCTGGGTTATTGTCTTCTTGCAATATTTATCCTTATGTGAAACGAGCTAAAACAAAGAAGAGGCAGGAACAACACGCTTTATCAAGTATGTATATTAGGTAATGGTCTATGGATTTATTTTGATTTGGCCAGTGAAATAAATGCAAAACGTTTATTAATCAAGGGTATAAAACGCTTTTTTCTGTATCAAGTACAGGCATATCTGATATCATACATATTTCGGTAGGTGACGGTAACCAGATAAAAGATAACAAGGGTAGGTTGGGGCTAATTTAGAGATAGCTAGATAGCTGGCGGGTAGATAAATCGATCTACCCGCCAGCTGTCTAGCTTCTCATTATATTCGATACATATTTTCCTTTCCTGCTACGTTCGCAGGAGTCCTGAGGAATGCCGTACGAACATCTCTCTGCAAGAACGCAGATATTCGTCCACATGGAGATTTTTTCTTCTTCACCGACCTTAAATCACTTTCTCCTCGGTTTTGATTATACACCCAGTCCTCGGGCAGTGAGCTCTCGGCAACTGCCACAAGTGCAGTCCTCCTCTCTCTGGTTTACTCCGACGAAAGCTTCGTTATAAAACACAGAACTCCCCTCCCCCCACAGGGAAGAGGGCAGACTTATTGCAGCCTTCGCTTAACAGGGACCGGAGGTTTTGGTTTTAAAAAGATTGCGGGCGGTTTCCTAAGCGGGCGAGGGATAATTGCCCTCTCTTTTCTTAGGAGAACAAACTCGGGTGTAAGCCGAGTTTGGCGCAGTCAGGTCTGGGTGCTCCGCGGCGGGTGTGGCGTGGCGTGCTGGGCTTCTGGCTGAGAGCGCGCGCCGCTAGTCTGCAGATAAGAGCGCGCGCGCGCGCGCACGCGCACAGGCCAAAACACGCCCAAACAGGATTGTCAGGCAGGCTTCCTTGGTGACATAGGCGCGCACAACGCTCTTCTTCCCAAATCTGCATCTTGCTGGCGTGGAGGAGCGGCCCTGCGCTCTGATAGGCTGAGCCGGGGGCGCTGGTGCAGTCCCTGGCACTCTGATAAGGCGAGGGAGGGCACGTTGCTCGGATTGCTTTCAGAGACGGTGGGCGCTTTTGTGCTTCCGAAAAGCGCATAAATAATTAAAGTTTGACAGGAAGGAGAGACGCAGACCTGGAGCGGCCATAAATGAAATGACGCAGGATCGCTTCTCCAGTCAGCTTTTACGAGAGCTGCCAGACAGTGTCTGTTCACGTTCTCCAGATACGAGGGGCGCCATAACAAAGTTAAGGTCAAGTTAGTGTCTTATCTTGGGTGGCACCAAAATGCCTCTCCTTCTTCTCCCCGCGAATCGGGCAAAGCGCGGGACAGGAGCCAGGGCGAGAGAGCCAGCGCGACGCTCCCCACCCCTTCTGAATACTGGGCGATTCGTCCCCATTTTCCCTGGAGGCTCTTGGAGCTGTCACTCGCCTCACCTCGGCAGGCTTCCAAGACGGCAAACGGCAACGTCTCCGCAGGATGCTGCCCCAAGAGCTCGTTTGCTTTCTGGGCTGATGCAGTGGGTGAGAAGCGGGGAGGGGAAAGGGGGGGAGGCAGAGGTGTATTTATTAAGAGGCCGCCGAATCCCGCAACGAGTCAGCCACTTCTTCCAGTTCCGGAGGTCTGAGCCACCCGGAAGACCCTCGCTGCTGCGATCGGTTCCTCGGCTTTCCCACCACGTCAGTGGCTTTTGGGGTGGGAGAAGAGCGGAAGGCGTTTTGCTCTCTCTCACTCTGATCACCGCCGTCGCCCGTCCCGCTCTTTTCCTATTAGCAAACGGTAGCCACGTCCTTGAACTTGAAATGGTAGAAACTAGTTGATTGTTGCTCCAAAATCGTAAGTCCTTGAGCGGGGTGACATTGAGCTTCGGGTTGGTTTCTGTGCTGAGCTGTCGGGGGCCGGATTTTTGCGGGGAGGGGGATGGGGTGGGGGTGTCGGTGGAATGCGAAAAGGTCGTGGTGGAAGATCCTGATGTGCTTAGCCCGGAGACTTTTGGAGGAGGGGGGCACCCAAAAGAACGCCCAAAAGAACGTCTATTGCGATTTGGAACTACAGGAGCCATTTTAGCCTGCGCCATGCCCGTTGGGGGGCGGGGGGAGGCGGCGTCCATTATAGCAGAAGCAGAACCAAAAATTCTGCACCTTGGAAAGGCGAGAGGTGACACTGCACTCCCTTGGTTGTTGTTGGGTGGGTACCGGGCGGGTAGGTGCCCCGTGAGGGTCGAATCTCAGGTGTCTGCTGGATCCAAGGCGCGCCTCAGGCGGCCGGTTTCAGGGGAGCAGGCGGCTGTGACCTACGGCAAATCTTCAAGGAAGTCTGGATAGTCCTGAGGCGCGGGGCAGTTCCCTCCTCCCCCCTTTTCCTTTTCCAAAGGGGAAGGGGAAGAGGCTTTGATTTGGGAAGTGGCTTGGCGCTGCTGAGAGGTATTTGGCCAGGCGCGTTGTCTCTCCCTCTCGGCTTCCTTTCTAGAGCAGAAGAGAGAAGTGCGGGGGTGCCTGCGGAAGCCAATGGTGTCGCCATTCTCCTGCAATGTTTATGAGTTCCAGCTAATTTCCTATTGTTAATGAGATAAGTTATGTGCAATGCAAACGCTTGTTTCCTCATCTGTTTTGATATCTGTTGATAGGTGTGTAAAAAAAATTAAAATAATCGTACACAGTGTTTCACATGCTTATCTGCCTAAAAGTTTCTTCAATAAAACATTTAAAATAGGCTATGGTTAGCCATGCTTACAAATAATTTCTGGCATAGAATGTTACAAAGTTGTCTACAGGATAATTTGCTTTTCTTCTTTTCTTAAAATAATTTACACGTCCCTACAAATTTCCTTGCCTTGCCTTGCCTTTTCCTTCCTTTTCCTTTCCTTTCCTTTCCTCCCCCCGCCCTCCGCATCCCGGTACTGTTAATATTAAACTAAGCAAGCCCCCTTATCCATTAACCACCCTTTAAGGTGATTTTTGGTTGTAATAAAGGTATTGTCCGGCATAGGTTTTTGGACTGTTATTGCTAGAATCGTCACGGCTAGTTTGGTTTCCAGATAATAGGGTCTGATATAATTTGTTTAGCTGGATGTAATGTGGAGAGAAGATATGGAAGTACATTTGGATTTTTTTTCAGCTTGATGTCTTTAAAAAATGTGTGGTTAGCAGGGTGCATTTTCATTTGGAAGGCAAAGCAACATCCTGGAGTTAAACCTGACTATGGAAGCTCAGTCAAGTTAGGTGGGAAAAGAAAGGGAGTGAAACAGATGGGTCTTCCAGAGACATCTGAATTGTGACTTGTGGAATGTGTCTCTTCTTGCTGGGGTTTTCTCCGTGCCTGTGTTGTTTCTTGTATTGATTTTGTGCGCCTTGAATGTGCAGCCCAAGGGGAACTGGAACGCCAAGAGGGTGGAGAAGCAGGGGGTGTTTCAACTGCACGCGAGTGAGATGAAACGGGAGCAAAAGGTGCTCCTCCGGCATTCCCTATGGAAAAGCAGACCTGAAGGGGGGGACTGTTTCTCCCACTCCTTCTCCTTCGAGTGACCTTGACCGGCACAAGTGCAGGTCTTGAACAGCCTCTCGGCTCCCGGAAGGGAATCTCCCTTTGCTCCCCACCCTGAAATGTCTGGGGTAGAGCCCCACCTCTGCTGGGTCAGATGCCCTCAGAGGGGAGCTCAGTATCCCGAAGCTGGGACCTCTTGCAGAGAGTGAGGGTGCAAATCCTTTTCCATTCCCCGCGCCCTGATGCACTACACCAAAGTGCATGGGATGGGTGTGAGAGAGAATGACCGAAAAGAAGGCCAGAGAAGAAGGTCCTTCTGCCCGACGGGGAGTTTGGGAATTCCTCCTCAAAGAGAAAAGCAGGGAGAGCCGCGGGGCGAGGGAGCAAACAATCTCGAAGTGTGGTGAAGCCGTGGGCGAAGAGCCCCACTCTGCTCCCAGAGCCTTTGCCAGCTAGGCTGCCAAAGAAGGAGCGAAAGCGAGCGAGCGAGCGAGAGAAGGGGCGGGGGAGAAAGAGAAAGCGCTTAGCAGCTAGCTGGCCTGTTATTTTTTAATGTGGACGCCGCAGTCCGATCTCGCGGAGCGGGGAGGGGAGGGGAAGGGAGAAAACTGCTCTGGAGCACCTTTTTGGCCTTACAGCCTCTATGGCTGCCTGGTCGGGGCTGCTTGTATTTCAGAAAGAGAGAAGGAAAGTGGGGAGGGCAGGGCCGCAACTAGGGTCTGTGTCACCCGGGGCAAACATGGCTTCCGCACCCATTTTGGCGCCCCCCCTCGCCGCGCTCATTTTGGCGCCCCACCAGCGCGGCGCCCGGGGTACATGCCCCGGTTGCTCCCCTCTAGTTGCGGCCCCGGGGAAGGGGGCAGCAGAGGCGTCCTGATGAGCGTTTGCAGGAACGGGGCTTGGCACCCGGATGTGGTTGGCATGCCCAGGTGATCCGCCGCCCTATCTATAGGTCGCCCTCGCTTCTGCTTCGGGAGGGAAGGAGGGAGCGAGGGAGGGCGGAGGGGGCGGAAGGCGGGCGAGAGCTAGAAATGGTCCCGTTAGGACGAGCCAGTGCCCGGTTTGACTCCGCGGAGGCCAGGGGCTTCTTGGAGGGGCTCTTGCAGCGAAACGTCGGCGAAGGCGAGGAGGCGGGAAGGCAGACAGCTGGTCTGGGGGTGGCGGGGGTGGGGAGAGGCTGATATAGATATAAGGACATTTCTCCGTCGCCTCCGTCACGTGACATAATTACCCCACGAATCAATCGAGATGAATTGCGCGTCAGCCCGCCGTGGGATTGTTCCCCTCTTCGCTGTGGCGGCTCCTGCCCAAAGCCTGGCGGGAACATAGATGGGGCTTCTGGAGATCCAAAGAGCTCAGCTCCGTGGCTGGTGCCACCGCCTGCTTCCACTCTCCCCTAGGCAGAGGCGGAGGAAGGGAAGAAGCAGCCATGAGTGACCTGGACGGTTGCGGCAGCCACGGGGCTCCCGCCATGTACCTCCCCGCGGCCTATTACATCTCCCCCTCAGATTTCTCCGGCAAGCCCCCGTTCCTGTCCCAGCCGCCTTCCTGTCAAATGACTTTCTCTTACGCCTCCGCCCTGCCCGGCCAGGTGCAACCGGTGGGCGAAGTGCCCGCCACCTTCCGTGACTACGCGGGAGGCGGCGGAAGCAGCAAGTGGTCTTACCGGACTGCCTACTCCCCGGGCTACTACGAGGAGGTTTTCCACAGCCGGGACTTCCTGCAGCCGCCGGCCCGCAGGAGCGACGCCCTCCTCAAAAGTGACCAGGTCTGCGGCACCCACCCCGGGGCCGCAGCCGCGGCTGCCACCTTCTACAGCGTCGTAGGCAGGAATGGCATTCTCCCGCAGGGCTTCGACCAGTTTTACGTGGCGGCCCGCGGCGGCGCCCCTTCCCCGGCGGAGGCAGAGCCGGAGCGCGACAAGGGCCTCAAGCCGCCGCCAGCGCCGAGGGACGCTTGCTGCACAAGCTCCCGCCTTCCCAGGCCGAAGAAGAAAGAGGGCAACGAGGGCAACGCGGATTCCTCCTCGGGGGAGGCCCGCGCTCTGAAGAGCCACAGTGCAGGTAAGGAGGAGGGTGGCTCGGTCCTCTGGAGCCCTCAGCTTCCTCCTTTCTCAAAAGGGGGGACCGCAAACGGGGAAAGGTGGACGGAGAGAGAAAGAGGCCGGCAGGCAGACGACAACCCATCAGTTCGCCAAGTCCCAGGCTTTTTAAGGTGCCATTTTATAAGCGCCTTAAACAGCATCCTTTATATCTTCTCGGGTTATAAAGCCTGTTTGGGAAAAGAAGATCTTGGAGATGGGCTTCAATTCTCTTCTTGGAGGAGAACTTCAATTGGAAAGAAATTGGGAAGGAGAGAGTTTTGCAAAGACCTCCCTGGCCCCTTACAAACACTCAAGCAAACAAAGGAATTCAGTGGCTGTTAAACGGGGGGGTTGGTCCGATGGGGTCAAGGGGTGTTTCTGGAGAGAGGAAGGAGTAACGAAAGGGGAGCCCATGCAAGTCGGTCTTCGTCCCCCCGTCCCCCCCCCCCATTCATATCGCTTTCCTTTCAGAAAAGCACAAGCCAAAACATCCTCACCCGGGACCAATTCCCATTCAGTTCAGTGGGACTCAAGCCTTAGGAAGCACCACAATAAGGTGGGAACTTAGGGCGACCTTTCTTTCTCCCTTGGTTTCCCTTCTTCCCTTTCCAAGCCACCACACCGAAGGTACCTGGAGGGAGGCTGAAAGTCTTTTTGCGGGGGAGAGGGGGGAAGGAGGCAGTTTTCTCGTCTAGCTGTTCGGGAACATTTTGGAATGAGCCACTTCTGTCACTTCCATTCCTCCTCTTCCCTTCTTTTTCCGAACATTTCAGCGCTTCCCCAGAGATCACGGAAAAAGAGGTGTCCTTATACCAAGTACCAGATTAGAGTCCTGGAACGGGAATTTTTCTTCAGCGTGTACATCAACAAAGAGAAAAGACTCCAGTTGTCCAGAATGTTGAATCTCACAGATCGACAAGTCAAAATTTGGTTCCAAAATCGAAGGATGAAAGAAAAGAAACTAAACCGAGACCGTATGCAATATTTCACAGGAAACCCCTTGTTTTGAGAGGACAAGCAGGGAGGTCAGGAAGGTCAGATCTCCCTTTATTATCCAACCAGACATTTGAGCAGAAAAATCCAGAAGTTTAGGGGACATCCACCCTGAGGACCTAAGGAACTTGTTCTTTTTTAATGGTCTACACTTCTTTGTCTCCTGGTGATCTCATGAGCTTGATGGAGCAGAACCCTCCTAAAGGCAACTGGGTAAATCCAACATGCCATCCTAATGTAGTTGTGTTGTCTTTCTTCTCTAGAAAAAGAGAGGGGAAAAAAACCCCAAAATCACCCACAGCATCGATTTGTTTTATCTTCTCACCCTCTTTTCATAATTTCAACCAGAGACCTCATGTGAACCTGAGAGTTTAAAAATAGGCGCGTTAAGCATCCTTGGTTACCCTTCCCTCTTCCGCAGGGCTTTGAGACAGGAACACGCTTCTCCCCAAGCGCCCCGTGCCTCTCTAAAGGGGATACAGCCGTGTGCAGTGGATCCATAACCTCCTGCTGGTTAGAGAGGGTTAGGAGGGCTGTTGCCATGTCAAAGCACGGGACCCTCTCTTGTTCTTGTGCCTCAGTGGTTGCTAGTAAAGCTGCGGTTGTATCTCCCACTTGCATTATCTGCTAAACTATCCATTTCTGAAGAAGCACAACTTCATCTTTTCTGGGGCCACGTGAAATTGAATCAGTGCATGTGATCTGATGAAGCAGTGATGCCTTGAATACTTCCCAGAAGGCCCATATTCCATTTGCCTGTGTTTTTAATGGGACAAATCCAGAAAGAGGAGTCGCCTACACTGAGAATTTGTCTGATCGTTAAGGGAAACTTTAGCAGGATTAAGACTATCAGGCAGAGTAGCGAAACATGTGCAAAAGTCCATCCCACCGTCATCAGTAAACGTTGCAAGTATTTTATCCTAGGGCCCTGAGAACGGGGTCATAAAAATACCCAGATGAGACTCCTGATGTGCATCCATACAATGAAACCTCACTGTGTTGTAAGGTTTGGAGAATCTCCGCCGTGGTATTTGGAAGCATTCCACCCTTAGAAACTTCCAACCCCAAAACTTGATTCATGGGTGGATGAGTGCATTAGACTAAGGAGAGCAATAATTTTAAAAGGTACCACTGATACGCAGAGACTAATCAACAGAAGAATTTAGGAGACTTCTGTTTTGCTACCAAGTTCTAACACCTAATTTTTTTTCCAAGAAGAATTTGGTAGAGGCTCTCTTCTCCACTTCGTTGCTGTGACCTGTTTAAGCTGTTTACAAAACCTTGAACTGTCTAGACAACACTATAAAAACTCGGGTGTCTGTAACAGCTTAATTAGGTTATATTGGACACCTTGTGGTTGGTGGGGGAAAAAAAAATTTCCGCAAGTGCAATAAAGGAGGCAAGTGAGAAAACAATTTGACTTTTTTACAGAAAGGGAAAAGAAAGGGAAAAGGAAAGGAAAGGAAAAGGAAGAGAGAAAAAAAGAAATGGTTTGCATTTTCTTTGTATCGATTAAAGGCCAGATTGGAGGAATAAAATACCAGGAAACACACAAAGTGTGCCTTAAACTAGGAGAATTTAAGAAGACAGGGAGAATTGTTTAATTTTTTTTATTTAAACCAGAAAAACGTAAGTATATGCCTTTGAACTTCCAAGATGTCAAGGTCATCACCTTTAACCTTTCTGAATAATTAGAAGCCTTAAAGCTTTGTCTCTTATTTTCAGCTACCACCGGCCCTCCTGGGCTTTCCCCCCATTTCTCACTTCCCATTTTCCCCTTTCCTTTTTCTCCCTCACACTGGCAAATACATCACTCACCCATACATGCACACACAGAGAGATACACAAAAAGATACTGCATATCAATTCACATCAGTGAATCCATCAATTTAAACACTTCCCTGTACTTATCTAGAATGAAACATGCAGAATATTTCACCAGTCTATTTATTATAAAACCCTTTTCAATTGCCATTTAAATAATGACTTCCTTTTAGAAATATTATTGTTATGGGTTTTTTTCACATGTAAAGTATTAATTGCAAAAGATTCTTCTTCTTAAATTAGTTCTATAGTTAGATCAATCATGTGTAGCAAAAAAATGTTTAAAAGAAAAGAACAAGCAAATTGATTTGATTCCCCTAAAATAAATGAGAATGAATTCTTGGAGTCCTATGGAATATTGTGTACTCCAAAAAGTGACACTTCGAAATGCAGATGTTAGTCTATGTTTCATAGGAAGTGCAAATAATCTGAATTGTTGTCCAAGATACTTGAGGGAAAATTATCTTTATATTATGAGAAATATGTATTAGCCTTATTTAATGTCTAACCATTTTTACAAAGAGAGGGTGAATTCTCTGTTAAGATAGCTGTCCAATGATATATCTAATCCATCAGTATTACATGTATTCCTTAATCAATAAATACCAGAAGCATTTAAAATAATAATTTGAAATATCTTGTACAAGTTTATATTTACCGTTATATTCCTCTATAGGCAAGAAAGAGAACATAATGGTCAGAAGAAAAAAAGAAAAGAAAACACAGGAATTAAAAACAAAATATTCCATATGCTATTCTAGTAAATTCCACTTGAGGGCGCACTCATATTCCAGAAAGTATATTTGTCCTGATATTCGGGTATTTCCCCACAATAATAGTGCCACTAATAAAATATATAAGCAACTGGAAGTGAGAAAACACAGCAGAATCAAGATTTATTAAAGAAGTAACTCACAGATATAATACAAACAAACTATCTTTAATTAAAAATGGATTTTGTGTCATTATCTACAATATGTCACATAGGATACACACACACAAATGCATGTATGTTTGTGTATGTGTGTATAATATAGTTAATGATAGGGAATAAACTGACTTTTAATTAGAAGCAAATGTAGGCAGACTGAACAATTTTCGAAAATATGTAATCTTAATTAATGGAGAAATGTTGGCTAACATTTGGAGAGTGCTTCCTCGCAAGGAAAAAAAAAGAGCACTATTTACCAGAGAGAAGGTAAATTTTTCTTAAAAGCATGACTCATTACTGAGGATCTAAATTTCATTCTCAACAGGAAGAACAGTCTAAATATTTTCCAAAAGTTTTTAAAATGTATCATTTTCTTCCTCAAGAGAAAGAGAAATTTCTCTCTGAGATTGTCCATTGATTTGGCCAGTCTTAATTCTCTCTAAATATGCACTTTTTAAAACATTATAACAGCAAAGGATAAGGATGCCATTTCCTCTCCTAACAACCGAGGGAGAAGCAAAACGGGAGATAACAAACCGGACAAAGTCACCTTTGAGAAATAGGTGCCGGATTCTTTGTTTACCAGGTAGAGTTTATTTTTTAAAAAAAATTTAAAGGGAAAACTCATTATTATTCTGGTTACCTAAAATAACGCATTCTACTCAAAATATTTTTTTAAAAAATACTCATGAAAAAATTGGGAATCTTGGAACTGATTATTTACCTGTTTGAATCAAAAATAAACAAAAGAGTATAACATTCTGAGAATAGACAATGTCAAAACGTTTTGTTGCCTCTCCTCCACTTTGGTTTGTTCCCCTATTCAATTAGTGCACGTGCTGTAAACCATCGCATGAAGGTGAAAACAGACTGTTAGATTCCACCCTGAATCCTTTCTTCTGCCGTTTCTATTATGTTTTTAAAACATAATATTGTTATTGAAGGATATTTCGTGCTATATAATTATCTATCATCTGTCTGTCTGTCTGCCTGTCTGTCTGTCTTTATCTATCTATCCATCCATCCATCCATCCATCCTCTCCTATTACATTCGTTAAATATTTATGATATTTGCTTTGTCCTTTTGGGGACTTGTGATCCTGGTTCTGGATGGAGTTACTAGATTACTATTTCATTATTTCTCTTAATGTAGTTTTTGTTAATGATTTCTAAGCTCAGCCAGTGAAAACCTTGCATCTGTCTTGCTGTATGTCTGTCTATGTTTATCAGCTTTTAAATTATGATGAATATTTCCCTGAAAAGCTACACTGGCTTGAGATTTTAAACCTAAGGTTCACCTGGCCACTCCAACGGCTTTCTGTCCTGATTTTTCCAGGACTTCTGATGAACAGAAAGACTGTCTGTCTGTCTGTCTATCTATCTATCTATGGCTATAAGCGAATCTGTCTAGCCAGACCCCCTTCCCGGTGAAAACCTTATAGCATTTGAAACGGAACTCCGTGCTTCCGTGTTTGGAACTTCTCCACTGTGAAACGAAGGCAAAACACAAATGTCTCTGAAGGGATTTTGTTCGTCATATGCGCCTTCCTTCTGTAAAAATTATTTGTGTAGCAAAAATAATGAGGAATTGGGGGAGCTGTCCAAATATGATCCAGAATTTTGACTGTGAATGTTGGCTTTGCACGTTACTAAAATGATATCTCTTCCCCTCTTTGAAGAGAAATACTTTGGCTGTTGCATATGGTATAACGGATGAGGAACATTGAATAATTTAATTCTCATATTATTAAGAGTGGGGCACTTTGGTGCTGTTTGGCAGTATGTTAGCGAGTCTTAATTAAAAGGGAAACCTTCTAATGCACCCAGCTCTACACCGGGGAGAAATGTAAGCAAATGGATCTGTTTATAAATTCCTCCTACAGGAAAAAATTAAATGAACAGAAAAAGTCCATCTGTATTAGAGCTTTTCCGAGGTTCCTCTGTTTCTGATAAATTCCAATCTTTTCATGATATTTAATGATCAAAAGTTCAGCTTTGCGGTTTCACAATTCGGCGTCTTTTGATTAGGAGGATTTTCCCCTTCTCCTCTAATAATGAGGCAAATAAAAGAAAAAGCAGCGAGAATTGGGGGAGGGGGGGAGTGAGAGTGGGGAAACCCTGCCCAGATGCAACACCCGGAATCAATCTGAAGGATTAAAATTAAAATGTTAAGCAACGACATTCCTCTCAGCTTTTACGTTCTATTATTTATTCAGACAGAAAAGAGTAGCATCAACACATATTTTACTGCAAATAGTCATCGACTTATAAATTGGGCTTCTGAGGGTTTCACTCCTTTTGAAGAAAAAATATGGAACAGTCAACAGGAAACCCTTTGCAGTAATGCAGATTGTATATCTCATTTATGGCACAATATTGATTTATTTATTCGTGTTAATTACTACATTTCCACCTTAATATGATTTAAAACCGGAGTGACGTTAAGCACACAAAGTCTAAGGAATCAGCTTCTTAGAGAGATGTTTATGCACTCGCTGAAAGTGTTACACAAATTGTACATTTCTGTTTTCACCCCCATCTCTTCTTTTCGAAGCATCTCGCTTGCTCAGCTCAAAGCATTTTTTAAAGGAGCCGTTGGCTACGACCAGGGCTCCCTTAGGAGCAGCAGGGCACTACCCCTAGTCATCTTTATTTAGACCCAAATAAGTGGGGGTTAGACTTCGTGGCGGTAATACCTGCCACCCCAAATCCAGAAAAACGCAAGATCGAAAGCAAGTCAGCTCCTTCATTCTCTGGGGATGTAAAGCAGAGCGAGCCCTAGCTTATTGTTTTAACGTTACAACTGGGCGACATCCACCAATAAAATAGAATAGTTAAAATAAAATAAAATAAAATAAACCTCGGAGAATGCTCCCACTGGGCCATGGCTAGGGCCCTTCTTCAAATGACTGCGGAGGGCGAATGGCCGTTTGATGGGAATAAAATCCCTGATTAGATTTCACGGCAAAGTCTTAAAAGCGCAGGCAAGGAAAGGGGAAAAGGAGGTATTGGGTTGCTTGAAACTCGGCGGGCCGTCTGGAGTCTTGTTTTGAGAGGGTGGGGGAGAAATTGCTGGAAGCCCATAAAACCCCGGCCCCCAAAGAGAGAGCGTCGTGACCTCCACTTTTGTCTGTTCCCCAGCCCGACCAAACGCTTAGCAATGGCTCTGATAATGATCTCAAATTGGAGGCGGGCGAGCGAGCGGGATCCCTCGATGCTCACCTCCGCCCGGGGCGGCCACCAGACCCTGGTGAGGAACCTTCTTCTGAATCCTCCTCCCCACATCAACCCAGGGCACTGGCCAAGAGTCGCCCAAGATGGGGACGAGTTTCGCAAAATCCGGACGGTGTCTGGTGGGGAAACTGTTAGGAAGGTACAAAGACTTCAACTCTATTGCGGGTCGCAATAGAACCTGGAGACAAAAGCTGTAAAAAGCGCCGCCTCTTAACCTGGCATTGATGTTGTATTTGAACAGCTGCGATCAGCTCCTGAAAGGTCTGTCTCATTGTCACAGCGAGATTTTTTAAGCTGGGGGTTGTGCGCAGGAAAAGGCAACGGGAATCTTTTTTTTAGACAAAAAGAGAGAGGAAGGGAAACATCTCCTGCAATCCCAAGGACAGAAAATGATTTTGAAGATAGCCAAGGAGCCAAGGAGCTTTTTGGCAACAGTGGAACGTCAAGGATGCTCTGAGTCGGCCTCTAAAAGATTTGAGGTTTGGTTTGGCTGAAGTTGTGCTTGAAAGGGAAGAAGGAGAAGAAGATGGGGGCAATTCAGTTAACAAGGAAGAGCTTATGGCCACAAATATGTCCATGAAGCCATACAATATTTATTCTTCAAAAATGGAGGATGAATGTGGTATGCCGGACTATGCATATCAGATACATTTTTAAAAGGAGGGGGGAAGGGCTGGAGAACAGAGAAAAGCATATTAGAAATTTTAATTAAAAACCTAGTAATTTCACAATCATGCGTTCTTTAACCTTATTTCATATGAAAGACAAAACTCTATCCTAATCTATACTGAAAAAGTACATTTAAAAAACCCCTCTAGATTTTCAAACAGGCAGAGATACTGTTCCATTTTCATGTTGGGCAATTTGTGCATCCTTGCCATTTCTGAAATGTATAAAGTTAGGCCAAGAAAACTGTAGTTTTTGTTTGGTTTTGTCTTAGGTGAGCTCATGCACTGGTGTTTAAAGAGTTCATCAGTATGAGATAAAATTGTAAAATGCCTTTTAGCATAATAGTTATTTTTTGTTCTGTTGTACTGGGCAATGCGATTTTGTTTATATGTATATTAAAAGAAAGGTCTGTGATTTCTTTTTCTTTTTTTTAAGACCTAAGAAAACTAAAGAAAAAGAAAAAGGAAAGAAACCCCTTATCGTAAAAGTCCAGCTTTTATATCTGACAATTTGTATTAAAACAAAAGTTGACCTTCTTGGTTAGCAGAGAAGAGGGAAAATCAATAGTATAATTTTCAATAATTCATAACACGAACACTATTATGCTAAATCTTAACTATCAATCTTATCCTTTACAAAGTCTAGATTGATTTGTTAATAAAATATCTTTCTTGTGTGTGGCTACAGAGGGAATAACTCTTGAAAAAGCTTCAGAAGCAAGAAAATTACCAGGTGGCCAGAGCATGCAGATGAGAATTGTATTGATCGCCCTGATTCCTCTTAATCTGTATTAATAAATTCTGTTACCTTTTGGATCTTATACTTGTCAGAAGCCAATGCTTTTAGAAAACCCATAAAAGGAAAGTATTTCCCACCCTTGTGTTCTTCCCAGATAATGACATTTCTGGGGAACATCCATCCAGTAGATACTCCCTGTTCTTAACTCGCCCTCCATGTCTTTCTTTTGTTAGGGAGATGTTACTGGTTGGGTTTCTTTTCCCCCCCAAAAGAGTTTAAATCTGAAGAGAAAGGCAAAATGTGTGTGGCCTGAGATTGAGGAACAGTTCTTCTGAGGGCACAGTTGAGGCCAGTTAATGGAAGTGGGACCAGAATGCATTTGGGGACAGAAACTGACCATGATGGTGACCAACGCTCTACATTTTGCATCATTTGATTGCATGTACCGGTACTGTCCTCTCCCCATCCTCCCTTTAGCCTCTCTGTAGCCTAGCCAGGCCTATAACTGAAGTAGCTGTCGTGTATTTTTGGAATAAAACAACAGAAACTGCTTTAGATTCAGGCTCCGCTCAGACACTGACTCGCTTCTGTTGTTATAAAAAGAAACGGGGGGGGGGAGGAATTAGATCACTTCATTGCATTTCCTTGCTTTAAATCAGCGCAGTGCACCAAGGTTGGCTTTTGCAAACACCCCCCCCCCAAAAAGGGGGTGGGGGGTACAGAGAGAGAGGAAGAGAGGAAGAGGAGGAGAAGAAAGACGGCAGGGGCTGCGGCGGGCAGGCAGAGCGCGTGCATTTCCACGTGGGCGTCCTAGGTGTCGCTGTTGTCCACCTTTGCGCCGCAGCTCGGCGTGTCCCGGGGAGCACGTGATCGGCGGGGAGGTCGCGGCTCGCAGGCCATTTTCAAATCTCATTGGCTCGGCTGTCATGTGGTTGTGCGGAGGCATCCACGATTACACCGGGAATGTTTTCGTAGAGATGTCAGCCTACAAAGGACACCCTCTCTCTTCTTCCAATTCCTCCCCAAAATGTCCTTTCCCAACAGCTCTCCTGCCGCCAACACGTTCTTAGTCGATTCCTTGATCAGTGCCTGCAGGAGCGATAGCTTTTACTCCAACAGCGCCAGCATGTACATGCCACCTAGCACAGACATTGGCACTTACGGGATGCAAACCTGTGGACTTCTACCGTCTTTGGCCAAAAGAGAAGTCAATCATCAAAATATGGGCATGAACGTGCATCCGTACATCCCTCCAGTAGACAATTGGACCGATCCCAACAGGCCGTGCCGAATAGAGCAACCTGTTACTCAGCAGGTGCCCACTTGTTCCTTTGCGACCAATATTAAGGAGGAAACCAATTGCTGCATGTACTCGGACAAGAGGTCCAAGCTGGGGCCCTCTTCCGACGTTCCTTCCTACCAGAGGTTAGTCTCTGACTCGTGTCCCATTGAAAACCCCGAGGTCCCCGTCCCAGGGTATTTCAGGCTGAGCCAGACCTACGCCAGTGGAAAAGCCCAAGAGTACCATAACAGCCCTGAGACCACTTCCACTCTCATGCTGCAGTTAAACCCACGCGGCGCCTCCAAACCGCAGGTCGCCTCGCAACTTCCGATGGAGAAGAAAATGAATGAAAATCCCAGCGCCAGCGCCGGCGCCGGCGCCGCCACCCCCGGCAGCAACAACAGCAGCGGCGGCCACCGCCAGCAGCACCGCCACCCGGAGAACTCCGCCAAAGTCTCTCAGGTGGACAGCCCCGAGTCCAAGTCCGCGCTGCCAGACGAGAGGAGCTGCCTGGCCGAAGCCGCCGTCTCCAGCCCAGAAAGCCAAGAGAAAGAAAGCAAAGGTCGGTATGTTTGCCAAGCTGGGGACGCCCGAGGCGGTGGCCAGGCTGGCCAAGCCAGCCCGTAAGCGAGGGAGCCACTGCCTAAGTGCAGCCATCAGTGCTCAGCAGAAAGGACGCTCCCTCCCTCCCTCCGTCCGTCCGTCCGTCCGTCCCTCCCTCGCCCGTCCCGTCCCGTCCAGTCCTCGCCCTTTCGCCCGCTCGCTTCCCCTTCGTTGGGTGCTGCAGGTGTTAGGCGCTCAGGGAAAGTGGACGCTGCTAGGGGCTTAGAGTCTGTGCCGAACTGTAGTCTTCCTTCTGGCCCTGGAGCCTGCTGTTTTCCCTTCCCTTGGAAGGTTCAAACAGCACCTTCCAAGGTGGTGAAATTACGGTCTGTTCAGCCCCCACCCCCCACCCCAGTCAGATCGAGATCCAACCGTTCCTCCGCAGATTTTCACTAGTCTAACTGCAGACACATCAAAATAAAAGCGTTCTTCTTTCAGAGGAGACGGCGCAGAGCTTGGTAAAGTTTGAAAGAGAGAGGCAGTTAGGAAGAGCCTTTTCTTTGCTAGACCAGGAAATCCAGCATTTGGATCCAGTTTGGATCTCCAAAGGTTAATTATAGTTTGGAGGAGGATTTTATTAAATACTTAAAGGATATTTATTTATTTATTTATATTTATCGAATTTTATCACCGTCCATCTCCCCCCACCAAGGGGGAACTAATGTGCTTAGTTCGTTATTCTTTAAAAGGGATGGGCGGTGAACCACAGGAGATTACCACAGATTTCATCTTCAGGGGATGGGGGGAGGAAGAACCCCCAGAAACATGCTCACTCACTCCCACAGATAATTTTGCAGCCCCTGCTGAGAATTTGACCTCATTGTGTATATTTAAAATAAAGAACAACAGCAGGCCATTCTGAACAAATTGATGTTAAATTCTGCATCTGATTGGAAGATGGAGTGGAGAGAATCCTAAAAGGCAAATGAAAAAATACCTTTGCTCAGTTTGGTATTCATTGTTCAAACTTTGGTGTTAGTGGAGAGTTTAAAACTTCCCAGCTTTCTGGGTTTTGTTCAATGGCAGGAGCATTATAGATGAGGCACTTTCAAAATGAATGGGATCAGAGGGTTTTGAACTGAGGCTTTCCATCCGTTCTTTTGGTTGGAACCAGTGGTTTACAAGGCGTGGGCTGATTGTAAAAGTCACACCCGTTAAGATAGTATCGTTGACGAGGTGGCAGGATTGAAATGGCTGTTGTTGAGCTGAAATGTGTCTCCTCACAAACAGAGTGCCTAGATGTGCCACCAAGAATAAAACCAAACAGTCCCTATCACGGTAAATTGTGTTGCTGGCTTTTTAAAAAATCCTAATGTGGAAAGAATGTTTAAAAAATCACGCTCCTTCCTGAGTTCATGTAGACGCCTCACTGGAAATGTTTCGTACCCACAAGGCAAGGCACCCTCTCTGCCAGACACAATGGAAATGGGTTCATGGCCAAGGCTATAGTATAACAGACTGAGGTCTTTTCTTTTCTTTTCTGTTCTGTTCTGTTTTGTTTTGTTTTGTCTGTCTTCCTCCCCCTCCCGCTTCCTTCTCCCTTCCATTTTGCTAGAGGAAACCAAGTCTGATACTCCAACCAGCAATTGGTTAACGGCAAAGAGTGGCAGAAAGAAGAGATGCCCTTACACTAAACACCAAACACTGGAATTAGAGAAAGAATTCTTGTTCAATATGTATCTCACCCGAGAGCGCCGCCTAGAGATCAGTAAGAGCGTAAACCTCACTGACAGGCAGGTCAAGATTTGGTTTCAAAACCGCAGAATGAAGCTCAAGAAGATGAGTAGGGAGAACCGAATCCGAGAACTGACCGCTAATCTGACCTTCTCTTAAGTTGCTCAACCCGGGCTGGCCATAACTCAGATACAGGCGCCGTTGCCACCGGTTGCTCCATAACTAAGAAAGACTGGCCCGGGTGGGGGGGCAGTGGGGGGGGGAGTACATGCCTTTATGTTCCATTTTTTAAATTTCTGATAGAATGTGGCTTTTTGTCCTTCTTTTTAGTGATGCAAATGTCCATGTATGTTCCTATGACAAGTACGTCTCTCTCTCTCTCTTGATATTAAAAAGGGTTCACACCTATAATTTATCTGTTTTTCTTCATCGTAATGCAGGGTAAACTCTGATCCATCCTTATCATTTGGTCTTAATTTATGTGAACTTTTCGGACAATGTAACTTTTTTATGTTTTTAACTAACCAAGGGGTATTTATGTGGGGGTTACTGCACGGGCCATGACATTTGGAATATATACAACAGTTTACATAAAATAAAATAAATAAATAAATATGCTTCCTGGATTTGGGAAGCGAAAGAAAAGACGAGCAACCAAGCAAGCACATCTGACAGTGTAAATCTCCATCCTTCCATGTGCGTTAGGGTTGTGCTTCATGCCACGGACTCTTTCATCCTCACTTATAGACGTATCTTTCTCTTTCCTGGTGGTGCATACGTGGAATCGTGGTCTCTAACAAGCAACGTGTCTCTTTTTTGTGCATGTCCTATTCGCATGTATAATGCAATAAATTCTGTAAAGTTATCGAGTTCCCTTGGTCTTTCCAGAAAATCCGAGCAGCAAAGGGTTGCCGAATCCCTCCGCGCGGGCATGGGGAAAGGCGAGCGCGTGGGGAGGGAAGCTGGCCACCGGCTGGTTCCCACCTTCCTCTTCCTCTTCCTCCTTCTTTTCTGACGACTGCTAGGTGTAAGGTCAAATGCAGCGGCTAAGCGCTGGTCGCAACGCGGTCAGGAGGCTTTCCGCATTGGCAAAATCTTTGACCTAAGGCCGAGGCAAACGTCCCTTCCACTATTACGCGGTCAGGGGCTTTAAAAACAAGCAAAGCAGAAACCTCAGGCCAAAGCCAAGCGATCTTTGGAGACTGGATAAACAGGCTGCTTTGTAAATGTTGGCCACGGGCAATCTAGCAGGCAAGGGAAACTTAAGCGAAACTCCCCACACTTTTTGCTTTATTTTCTTTAAATGCGTGTGGGTCTAACCGGGCAGGGGAACCTGCGACGGCTGTGGCTCGGCCGCTTCCTGAAAATCAGGGAAATGATTTCGCCCCTCTACCCGACGCGGCCTCTCCTCTCCATCTTCAAAAGCTGCCCTGTTGCAACTGGTGCGCAGAATCTGTCTGGGCATGGATCAGTGCCAGTCTGTTTCAATTTCCCTGCAATCTTGGTTGTTTGATTGTTCTTGTACCAAAAGTCAAAATAATGAAGTTCAGGACTTTTTGCCTCCCGCATTCCCACGAAATAAACATCGCTAGCAGCCACCTTATCTTTTGCAAAGGGGAGGGAGGGGGGGGGAGGGAGGGAGGGAGGGAGGGGGAGGAGGGGGAGGAGGAGGAGAGAGAGAAAGCTGGGGGCAAAAAAACCCGAAGCAGAAACGGCGTTCAGTGGGGGTTTGCAAATGAACGTGACTCTCAGATGAAGTCCAAATCCTTGGACGCGCGTTCGCCTTCAGAAAGCGGAGGGAGCCTTTCCTGAAAAGCAGGCACCCATTGACCCACCTTGAGTTCTAAACCAGGACCTTGCCTCCTCGACCCTGCCGAAAATACTGTATTGCTCTCCTAATGATACCCGGGCACGTCGGAAAAGTAAGCCCGACCGTCCGTTTGGTTCTCTGCTCGGGCCTCCTTTGCTGCTTTTAGCCCGCGAAGGCGGTTCTCTGAGAAGAGTGCTCTTGCTGGCGAAGGGCTCCGTCCTTAGGAAACGGTCTGCGTCCTACTAACCTCCAGAGATGTATTTAGAAGACTTCTTGGTTACCCATTAGCTCTCTCTTTGTTCATCTGCACGGGTGTGCCTCGCAAGTCTCTAACTAATACCTTTTGATCTGGTGCAAGGTGTCGAGCTCATGTTTCTCCTTATACAGAAGGTTGGCATGTCAGTCAATATGATTTCCGGACCCTGGGCTATCACGGTGTATATAACATATATTTGGACTGATCGAGGGGGGAAGGGGGAAAAGATGGCGTTTTCAAGAAACACCCAGAGAGTTTGCCTTCTTCGGCAGGGTCTCCAAGCCCACTTTATTGTGAACTTAAGTTCTGCTCCAGCCGAGGCCAGTGGTTTCCACATTGTTCTTCCGATTAGGATCGGTATGCTTCTCAGTCTTACGCGTGGCTGGCTGGCTGTGCGTGCTTGTGCATAGACATGCAGGCACGCACGCACGCACGCACGCACGGGCACGCACCTACAAACATGTAGGTGTCCCATGGTAAGCAGAGGGCCTTCGCGTTGCTTGGAATTAAAGGGAATGGAGTGGTAAACCCGCAACACGCCGGCTCCTAGCAAGTCTCCGAAAGGGGGCTAAATAACTGGAAAAAGCTCCCCCTCAGCTTTCTCCGCCTGTCGGGAGGCAAATGTGTCTGACGGCAGCGCCCGGCTTGTTTTACTTGACGCAAGGCACTGATTCGCACCGATTCGCACCGATCCTGCCCCTCATTCAAGCAAACCCAGTTCTAGCCTTCCTGAAAAAGAGAGCAGCCCGCGCGCCGGCGCGCTTGCAAGAAAGGGAAAAGAAAGGAACTGAATTCCTTGGAACGCCGCGGGAGCATTCTTCCTCTAGTGCTAAAACCTACAGCCGGAAACTTGGCCTCCACCAGTCCATAATAAAGGCGGTAAAACGCGGCTGAAACTTCTCGATTTAACTGGGGCGGGGGGAGGGAATAGAGGCTAGTAAAAAAAGCATTTCTTCCTGCAAGTGGGCAGGGGCACCCCCCCCGCCCCCCACTTTTCGACTGCCGTCTTCCAGCGGGCTGGGCGTAGGAAGGCCGATGCTGCTCCATTCACTAGGTTTACTCATTCACTTTTATTCTCTCCCGAACTCCTGGAAGTTGCACTACCGCCTCCTTTGAGGTCCTCGCGGTTGAGACCTCTGGGAAGGGTTGGCGTTCAGCTTGATGTCCGCCCTGAAGGCAGAAAGGGGGACGGGGGGGGGGGGAGCGCGAAAGGGAGAGAGAGAGAAGCTGTGTGCCATCAGTCCGTTTTATTAGACGACGAACACTTTAATCTGTAATCAAATGCACCTCATAAAAAATTATTGAAAAGCGTAAAATCATCGCAGAGAGGTCTCGACTTCCACCTGTTTTCAAACAAGACAATGGACAACTCTCCCTTTTTCTCTCTCCCGCTTAATCAGGGCTCCTTTTCCACTCCGGCTATTCTGCGCGGCGGCGTTTGCTGCTCGGTTTGTCTGGAGGTCCCGAGTCCTGCTCTGGCAAGCTGGCACCGGCCGCCCTGGGCCACTTGCGCGGCAACATTGCACAGTTGCGCGAGGCATTCGAGGCGGCGTTTGCTTTCTCGGGCCAGGACGGCGTTGGGCGCCTCTCCTTTCCTCCCCCGCCCCCTTCCGCCCCAGGCTCCCCTCCTTCTCGCTGCCTTTCAGCGGTCCTTGGCAGCCTCCAGTGACAGGGACGAGCCCAGCTTGTCAGCGCTCCCTGCTTGTTGGCTGAGCGCGGAAACGAATGGGAAAAAACGCCCCACGGAGGCAAAGAAATAGTCCGCCAACTTGTGCTGCTGCTCCTGCGGGTGGGCCACGCCCTCGCGGAGTCTGGCTGGGGCAGAACTAGGGTGGAAGGATTTGGCTCCTCTCGCGCTCTTCCCCCTTCCCTGTAGACAATGTCAGGGCCGTGGCTGGTGTTTGCTTGTTTTTTACATTCACTCGGGAGGGTTGTTCTCCGCGTTTGCTGGTAAGTTTGTGGGTGTTTTTTTGAATCACCCCAACATCCCCTCCATCCACGCCAATGAAGCGGATTGATTTATTTCGAGTATTGGTAAATATGATCACGTGGGCGGAGGGACCAATGGTGGAGGCTGGAGAGGCTGCAAAATAGCACGATTGTTCCCCGGACCAGGCGTACATCCCCAGTTAACAGTGTAACCTTTTTTGCCTCCCCCCCCCCCATGCCTTGCCACGGAGGGAATATCCCCAAAATGTCGTCGAGCGGCACCCTCAGTAACTACTACGTGCACTCGGTCATAGGCCCTGAGAGCGAAGAAGGGTACGGCGGAAGAGCAGGCTGCGGCGGCCGGTTCCTGCAAGGAGGTCACCCCCTCGCCGCCCCCCGGCTGCCCTCAGGTGTGGTGGCCGAGGGCTCGGAGTTTGCCCCGTGCAGCTTTACGCCCAAGCCGTCCGTCTTCTCCTCCTGGCCCGCCGTCCCTGCCCGCCCTCCTCCCGCTCAGCCCTCGGCCCCCATGCCGGGCATCTACCCTCCGTACGTGCCCCCGCCACACCTTGGAGGACTGGGCGAGGGGGGCAGGTACGTGCGTTCCTGGATCGAGCCCTTCGCTTCGTTTCGCGGCAGCCCCCAAGCCGCCCTTTCGGCTGCACCGGCCGCCTCCGGCCAAGACGCCGCAGCCGGACGCCTCTACAGGATCGGCAGGCCGGAGCCCGCGGCCGCCGCCTCTGCTTCTCCTGCCCCGCGGGCCGCCGCTTCCACCGCCAGCAGCAACCCCGCCTCCGCCTCGTCCTGCGCCTCCGCTTCTCCAGCCCCACGGACTGAGCTCTCCTCGCCCGCGGGCCACCCGGGCTCCCGTGGGCCCCAGTACACGTGCAACTCCTTTCCGGCAGCAGCCCGCGAAAAGGCGGCGGCGGTCGGGCTGGGCGCGCCCGCCCTCGCCACCGCGGCCAGCAACGCCAGCCTCAGCCCGGCCAAGCCAGCCTCTGGAGGCAGCCGTAATCCCAGCCCGTTCAGCGACCTGAAGGAGGAAAAGCAGCAGCAGCTTGGCCCAAGTAAGTTTCAAAAAGAAGAAAATAAAATAAGAAGGAAGGAAGGGGAAGGGGAAAGAGAAAGAGAAAGAAAAGAAATGACACCCCAGCTGATTTATTGCCCCAACCTATAAGGCTCCACTGTGCAAAACGGGTGGTTTTAGTAACCTATAAAAACGTCTAGACGCCTGTCCCGGCGCAAGCAGCCACAGGCACCCATAAAAAGGGAACCCCACAACCACCTTCTATCATCAAGAAGACATCCTTCGTCCAGTCGACAGACTGGGCCCTTCAGGCTTTTATGATAATCCCTCCTGAGTTGTGAAAAGCACATGCATCCTTCTGAAATTAATTTAACGACCTTCTTCTCTCCCCCCACCCCCCCGCCACGGCTGCCCCTCTCCCCCTTCAAATCCTCACGTCCCTTCTTTTTTCCCCTCTCTGTTTCCTCCCTTTTCAGATAACCCCGCTGCAAATTGGATTCATGCTCGTTCCACCAGGAAAAAACGTTGCCCTTACACAAAATTCCAAACTCTGGAACTGGAAAAGGAATTCCTCTTTAATATGTACCTCACCCGAGAACGCCGCTACGATGTGGCTAGGATTTTAAACCTCACAGAGAGACAAATTAAAATCTGGTTTCAGAACCGAAGAATGAAAATGAAAAAAATGAACAAGGAAAAAGGAAATAAAGGGGTCTAGCACCTTGGGGCATCTGGGTACTTGTGTTTGTGAAAATGTGGGATTTTTCTGATGGAGCATGCACGCACGCACGCACGCGCACACACATGTACACATAGCACAAACTAATTATTCTTAACGCTACTTTCCCAGGTGCATTGATTCAAACTTTTGGTCAAAGTTTTTTTGAAAGGAAAGGTATCAGTGAATGTGGTCTCTGGTGTTTTAGAATGGGAAGAGAAGAATGGGAAAGCCTTCTCTGGGCAGAGAACGCTTTCACTGAAAGCAAAGCTCTTCTTTCTCTCGTGGCGTACAGTCTGAGAGGAGTCTCTCATCTGATGTGCTCCATACGAGCGACTTAGAACAACCCCTGCCCAGAGTTAAAGCAAAGTCAGGAGCTGCGGGAAAGTCCCGAATGATAAAGCCGGCTGTTTTAATGGCATGAGCGCACAAAGCCTGCACTTCCTCAGAGGCAATCTGGCTGTTCCCCCATCTCTTGGTTCTGTATACTGTGTTTTCCAAGACTTGTGCCAGAGAGGAGGAGGAGGAGGAGGATGGGGATTATTATTATTATTATTATTATTATTATTTAAGTACAGCTTCCCTTCTTCAGTGCAGTGTATTAAGAGTGGTACTTGAAACGTTATTAATGTTCTTGGCCAAAACCCTTTGGCTCACAGGCTGTATTTGTGTTTCATCTGTGATCCTACCTAAGGATGAATTATTATTATTATTATTATTATTATTATTATTATTATTATTATTATTATTTGCTCATTGTTACCTGTTTTTTATTTGTTTGGTTGTAAATGTCCTAGGCTCGTAATAAAGTTGGCCTCATGAAAATGAAACCTGCAGCTTTCAAACTGGAAAGTAAGTGGGAAGACAGGTTAGCTGGGAATGACTTCGGTGCCTTTGGCTGCTTGCTGCAAGGAAAAAACCGACCGCTTGCCTCTCTCTATCTCCCCAAAACTGTCCGTAAACCCACAATTTCTACCAGACCATCAATGGTCTAATACAGGCGACCAGCAGGGTAGAAAGACCAACTCCATTATTTCAAAGACTTTTCTGAAGTCTTTGTGAGTTTGTGACTGAAGGATCTTCTTCCACTCTCCACAGAGCTACCAACCCAGGAAAAACAGTATTTTTCTTGCCTGCACCCTACAAACATACTACTTGTTCAGAAAATAAAAAATCAGTACAGGTTCCTGGAACTATTCCTTGTTATGGGGTTGTGGGAGAATGGTGGGATTAACAAAGCTCTCTCTATAGCTCAACCCAAAAAAGAACGGAAATCAATTATTTATTCTGTATCTCTCATCTGTTTAATCTCCTGGAACTTTTTTTTTTTAAAATAAACCTTAAACCAGAGAAAATGATACTTGAAATAGATCCCATTTTTACATGGTTAGTTCTGTACCAATAATACTTCATGCCTATTTAATCCTGGGCTTACTTCAATCAAATATATTTCCAAGTGACGTATTCTGACTATATTACATGTGTGTGTTTTTAAAAAGTATGATAAAATCCACTGACTGACTCTGAACTCCCAGGAAATGAGATTTAATCCCCAGCTGTATCTGAAAGGAATGGAAAACTGGATTTGATAAGCTAGCTGAATCCTGTGTTGTGTTTGTACTCACAATAAATATGAAATCTGGGATGGATAGATAGATAGGTGGATGGACGGATGAATGGATGGATAGATAGATGGGGGATAGGAAACAGATAAGGGCATAGAAGTTCTTTGAGAAAGAGGGAAGTATTGTTCCATGCTAGATTTAAGAATCTAGAAATAAGTACAGCCTTTTAAGGAAGCTGAACAAAATTTAAAAGCAGAGAAGCTGCCTCGGGGACAGGGACCTTGGGGCTTCTCCGATCTGGAGATGGAATCACACTTCCCTTTCCCCTGCTCCCCACCGGAGAGGCCGAAGGATAAAGGCTCAAGAAAAAGGTGCTGGGTTGGTGCTCTATTCATCGCCAGCCCTCCACCTATCATTCTTTTTGAAAACAGGAAGAACCAAGGTATAATAAAGCCATTGAGAAGAGCAGACGTCTGGACCTAATGAATTTACGATATGGGATGGCCCTTTTTTCTTTGAGTCCATCTTTATCTCTATGTTTGTGGGGTATATTGGAAAGGATAAAACGCAAACGTTGACAAAATGAGGTCTTAAAAAGTTGGACCATAAATGTCAACTGTTAGACACCGACATCAGAAAAGTTGGGACAATTCTTGGGTTGGGAATGCCATTGGAGGATGCGTTTAGAAAGACCGAAATCATTTTTAAACCAATGGGGGGAAGGGCTCTTAGCGAGTGGGACAGATGGTGACGAAATTAGATCCCACTCAGACTAACCAGACATGCAATTTGGGGCAAGAGAAAGCTCGTTTCAGCCTTTGGGGTTGAGCTGAACTGAACCTAAACTTCCCTTGGGTTAATCCAAGTCCATTTGTATTGATATCAAATTGGCAGTAGTTCGTCTGGTGGAATCTGGTTGCAAATATGGGCATCTTAAATCCCTTCCAAGTTGCCTGCTCTCCTATTTGCTTGACCGTCTATTTTTGGCATGGTGTGGAAAGGATCACAGATAGGCGGGGAATTGAGGGTTGCAGTCAGGATTTTAAGTTAAAAAACAAGTTCAAATGAGAATGGGTGTAATGTGAAAATAAAAACAAACATAACTCTTAGATATGGAAAATTCCCACTACATCAAACTAGGTCAGAGTTCATAGTTTATTTTAATTATTTCTATGTCTTTTCTCTTAAATAAGACATTTGGTTAAGAAAAATACCTAGCAATGAAATATCCCTATGTGCTTGCTAACACAGGACAACACTGAACGTTCACTGCACCTATTTGGCAGTTTCTAAAGATGCCAAATAAGGCATATACAATAATACTTTCTCTTACATTTCTGATTATAAAGTAGATTGGGTCAAATAAGGCATATACAATAAAGTAGTTCGCTCATTTTGTATTAAGTGTATGCTTTGCATTAATTTTAGATAATATTCATACAAGGGAAACTAACAGGAGAAAATTTTTCTTATTAAAGGAGATTAAAAGATAACATAATTAACTTCATAATCATTAAACAAAAAAATAGATAAAGGTGGGATTTTACTCGGAAAGCTGATTTAGATTTTTTTGTTTTGCCACCAGAGGGCGATGTCGCTCTATTCTCTTATAATTTCCTAGCTTTGTCCAAGAATAATTGTTAAAAAAATATGTATAGTCTGTTTGGAAAAAACAGAAAACAAAAATCCATGGATTTGATCTTTTTTCATCAGCACAGGTGAACATGACTGTTCTTTAGTATGCTTTGATTAATTATGGGGGAAAAGAAGCAGTTCAGCACTTCCAAAAGTACTTATAATAATTTATCTGTGAAAGTTAATTTAATTCTTATAGATTTTATACATGTAAATGAAAAAATATTCATTTAAAATTTCCAGGGTATTCCAGGCCATTCTTTTATATTTAAAGCACAAATCAGGAAGTTAAATGAGACCTATACAAATTGGTACGCTGTTTATTTTATTTTATTATTTTATTTATCAAGGGGTTAATGTTGATAAAATATTTTATGGAAACAAAACTGAGAGACATTGCTGAAGACTTGCCACCCAGGGGTTTCAAGTTGCTCTTAGGGGCATGTAGCCCAATTAACTAATTACCCAATTAGTCATTAGAGGAAAAGAAAAAAGCAAAACCTGGTCTCAATTGTCACAGTCTTTTGTTCTTCCACTCTGCTTTCAAATGCAGCAGATATAATATTCGCTATTCAGTTATGGGCTTCAGTAGATGGCAGCACTTGGATGAGTCCAAACTAAGCAGGGTCACTACTTGGATGGGAGACTATCAGGAGATCTCAACCCAGTGCTGGTAATCCCAGAAGCAGCCAAATGGCAAACCACTCCTGTCTCCTGCTAAGAAACCTGCTCAACTGCTGTGTGAATGAAGTGACCAGAGCCCAACTCGACTTTTATTCCATCTTGGAAATACTCAAAGTAACTGGAAGACAAACAAGGCCACTCGTTCAATCTGGGAACCCTCTGCGTGTGTGAGTGGAGAAAGGTCTCAAGAGGGTCGAGGGCTCCTCTGCTATGTTGCCATTAGCCTGGCATTTGATACCCTTGCCCAGCCCTCTATGAGAGTTCAGAATAAAAACACAGACACAGTTATATCCCTTAAAAGAGACATTTATCTGAAAGTGCAGCCGTTGAGGATGGATAATAAAGAGAAACTATATGTTAACCGGGTTTGGATCCTTCCCCCCGCCCCCCAACGAAGAGCTACATGGTAGAGCAGTGTTTCTCCACCTTGGCAACTTTAGGATGCATGGACTTCAACTCCCAGCCAGCCAGGGAATTCTGGGAGTTGAAGTCTACACACCTTTAAGTTGCCAAGGTGGAGAAACACTGTGGTAGAGCCTCATGAGCTGGTGGAGCTCCTTCAAGGACAGCGCTGTGCCGCGTCTTTGGCTTCCCTTCCGGGCCTGCTCTGTCCGGGCTGAGGGTTGGGGCGAATTCCCCTCGTGACCCTGCATGAGCAGTCGGCCAGCCTCCCAAATCGAGGGATTGACTACCTGGCCCGGCCGGCGCTAAAAGAAATGCCCTCTGCGGGGTCTCCTTTCCTGCCTGGGCACCGCTCCCTTTCCACCGAGTGAGAACCCTCGCCGGGCGCAGTGCTTGACTGGGGAGTTCCTAGTTCCTGCGGTGTACGAAGGCCCCGCTCGGCTGGAGGGGAGAGAAAGGCTTCTCCAGTCTTTCTCCCGCCCGCCCCACCGGGACTTTCCGCGAAGTCCCTTGGCCTGACCCCAGAGCAGCGCCAAGCCCCTCCGCCGTTGCTCCAGAGACGAGCTTTGACCGAAGACTCCTGTCCTCGGCTCGGCTTTCGAAAGGAAGCCCTTGAGGGAGAGCTGCGGCCCATGCGGCACAGCCGGATGATCCGGCTCCTCCCCGACTGGGTCCCGCCTCTCCTGGGGAAAGATTCCTCCAGCTCTGCCGCGCCCGCCTTCCGGGGTGATGCTCCCCCACCGTTTCCTCGCTTGCTTGGCTGGGCTAATGACGCCCGCCGAGGGAAAATTGTGGAAAGCGTATTCATGGGCATGATTGCCATTAAGGGCCAATGAACCCGGGAGCTGCCGCACTGCGCCAAGGGGAAATGGGCATCTCATTTGTCCGCGGCCTCCCCGCTGCATCCGCCGTCCTCTCTCCCCTCTCCTCCTCTCCCGCCCGGCTGGCTTGGATTTTGTGCGGGTCCCCTTCGAGTCTCCCTTCCTCCGGCCCACGCTGTCCTAGCAGCTCATTGCAAACGTCCCACAGGCCCGAGCAATAGATGTAAAGTCCGATTGGTCTGTCCCCGGCGACGACGATGGGATATCGTGTCCCCCCACCCCGCCGGGCCCTCTCCGCCGCCCTTGGTCCCCGTTGGTGTTCTCGGCCTTTGGGGACCGCGCTTCAGCAAGAGCGCCGGGCCGCGGGAATTGCATCAGCCTAACCCGTGGCGCTTTGCTTTTTGGATGCTCGGCCAGGCCGTTTGATTCGGAAGCAGAAGCCCTCTTCTCTATCCAAGCTGGTTATTACTTTGCACATGTTCAGAGATACGACTTCTTGAAGAAATGACTTCAACGCAGAACGTTCGTAGAATATAAAGATGGATACATCCTTAGCCTAGATCACGGCGACAGCAATAACATGACTGCTTTCTCCCCGAGCACCAAACTCCTGCCGCCTCTCCCAGAGTTTCTCTCCCCAGGAGTCCAAAGGGCCTTCTACACTCGATCAGTTCTCCTCCTCCTCCTCCCCCTCCCCCTCCTCCGCCACGGCTTCTCAGCGTAGCCCTTACTCTGCCTTCCCCTCAGTCCCTCGAGCGCTCTGCTTTATCTGCCCTTGATCTCTCAGCTCGCGCTGTTTCGCTCAGGCCTAGCAGCGGAGAACCCGGCGCTTCGCAAGGGGCAAAGGGAGACAAAGGGGAGAGGTTGCTTGCCTGGGGCATCGAGGGGGCTACTTTGGGAAGGCGGGCGAGCTGGGATTCCTCCCCACCCTTTTAGTTTGCGACTTCGTTTTGGCCTCGGGAGGTGAGCGTGCAAAACGAAGCCAACCCGCTCTACTGCCTTGCCCTGAACTCCGGCCCCTGTGAGTGAGTGTGTGGCGGCGGGACGGCTCGTGTGTGCCTAATAGGAAATAGTAAAAGCAGTGAGGCAGGTCAGTCGGCCAGCGATCACGGCCCGGCTCTGCTCCACGCCGCCAGCGCGTTCGCAGAGGCAGCCACCGGAGCAGCCTGGCCAAGCAGCTGGGGCGTCCGGGCGGCGGCGGCGGCGGCGGCGGCGGCTGCGCGGGCCTCGGTGGCGGCGGCGGGCGCTGCTGCTGCTCTCCTCGCCTTGCTGCTGCTGCTGCTGCTGCGGCTGGCGGCGCCTCCGCTCGCCCCCCGCCCTCCGATGAGCTCCTACTTCGTCAATCCGCTGTACTCCAAGTACAAGACGGCGGCAGGAGGGGGCGAGCCGCCCATCAATCCCGCTTACTACGACTGTCACTTTGCGCCCGCCGCCGCCGCCGCCGCCGCCCTGCTCTACGGGAACAGCGCTGCAGCCGCCGCGGCCGCCGCTACAGCCGCGGCCGCCGCCTCAGGCTACCCCCCTGCGCCGCCCGTTCCTGGGCCCGGCCCGGCCGTCAGCAGCCCGGACTACTTCCACCCTTCTCCCCACGCTCCTCTTCCTCCTCCCCACTCGCAGCAGCAGCACCTGGCCGGGGGGAGCCCCTCGGCTTATCAGCCTCCCCCGCCTCCCCCTCCCCCTTTGCAAGCCCCCTGCTCCGGCCTGCCTTGTTCAGCGGAGCCGGCCAAGTTTTACGGATACGATAACTTACAGCGACCGACGATTTTTACGACACACCAAGAGGCCGAGCTGCTTCAGTATCCCGACTGTAAATCGTCCAGTGCTAATATTGGCGAGGAACCAAGGCCCTTAAATCAGCGCGCGTCTCCTTCTCCAGTGTTTCCCTGGATGAGACCACAAGGTTGGACCCAAACGGACTGCCTTTATTGTTCCCGTTCCCTTTCTCGGTGCGGCGAACTTTCCTTTCCTTTCCTTTCCTTTTCCTTTTTTTTCCTTTTCCTTCTCTTTCCTTTCTTTTTTTCTTTTTTCTTTTCTTTCTCTCTTTCCTTTCTTTCTCTTTTGCCTTTTCTTTCTCTTTCTCTTTTGCCTTTTCTTTTCTTTCTCTTTTCTTTTCTTTCCCCTCTCTAAACTAAGCCACCAATTTTTCCATCCATCCCCTTTTTCTTTTCTAGCTTCTCCTTTTACAGTTACATTATATTGTTGTTATAGTGGTAATTCCTCCCTAAAAATACACTCACTACAATTGTTTCTGACAATATAAGGATTTCTTAGAACACCCCAACCACAAATGATTTGAATTGTGGGATTAAACCAATATTTAAAAAAACGAAACAAAAACAAGCCAGATAATATTTTAGAAGTTATTTTGAGTGTTACTATGTTTGTATCACATAGGCGGGACATTCGGAGTACTTGGAGTTATAGCAAGTTAATATAAATTTGGTTTGTCAATTGTAACTGAGGAAGAGATTTGAAAAAATAGCCGGAGCTGGTGCTTCGTGCATTGGGAAATAGTCCGTTCAACATGATTCGCTGTCTCGCGCAGAAAGACCTAAAGGCGCTGGGGCTGCCGAGCTGTAGTTTTTGTGTGTTTTGTTTCCTGGTTGATTTTTCTTCCTTTCCTTTTGTAAAGAAACGTTTTGGTTTTTGTTTCCAACAGCAGCTCCCGGGAGACGGAGAGGGAGGCAAACCTACAGCCGCTTCCAGACTTTGGAGCTGGAAAAGGAGTTCCTGTTTAACCCCTACCTGACCAGGAAGAGGAGGATCGAGGTCTCCCAGGCGCTAGGACTGACCGAGAGGCAGGTCAAGATCTGGTTCCAGAACCGGAGGATGAAATGGAAAAAAGAGAACAACAAGGACAAATTCCCCGCCACCCGGCAGGAAGGGAAGGAGGGAGACGAGGTCAAAAAGGAAGCCGACAGGGATGTCGAAAGACAAGCCCCAGGCTCGGCAAATTAAGCTCTTCTTCCTCCTCCTCCTCCGGGGAACCTTGGCCAAAGACTTTGGAGCATCAACGAGCGGGCCGGGCGCTTGTCTTGGCCTCCACAACTTTCACCGCCATCGGGACTGCTCTCAAGGCACCTTTTGTTGTCTTTGAAACTACCTTCTGACATTTCTGGGCTGGATGAGAGTTTGGCTTTTTTTACTGCACGGAGCGCGTTAGCTCGACTCCCAGATGGCTACTTGCTGCACTTTCTACGTTTTTTATTGTCCTTCCTTCCTTCCTTCCTTCCTCCCTTCCTCCTCCTTCTGTCCCACTTCCCCTTGGACTTTGATACTGAAAAGGGTAGCAGTTTTTTTTACCTGCGGATTTTTACTGGGGATTTCTTTTCTCCTCCGAGGACGGACGGAATGTCCGGCCTCTCCCAACACTTTTAAGAATCAAATCAGCCAAGTGCACTTCTTACGATCCTTTAAATTCTTCAGTCCCCTTTATTTCTCATAAAGTAAGTTAATTAAGAAAGGAAATAATTTGTGGGCCGATGAAGGACGAAAGGAAATATTTTAATTAAACTTTGATTTTTCATTACTGATAATCAAAATAATAATTAAAAAAAATCCGATGTGTTATTCATGACCCGGCTCCTTCCTTCATACCTTCGTCATTTGTAGAAAGTAGCCAAAGACAAGCTGGCAATCTATGGAGGCATTTGAGCCCCGTTTCTCCGAAGGGACCGCGAAAGGGCTTTGTTCTGCGATCCCCATCCAGCGTTCATTGCCCTCCTCTCCGGGAAAGCTGAGCCTGTCTCCGAGAACTGAGCTGTGAGCCCAGCGACGGGAAGCTGAAGTCCTTCCCCTTCCCCTTCCCTTCCCTTCCCACAGGTTTCGGGAGGAAAACTAGGGCTGTTTTGTTTCACACAGTCCTACTTCAGGTAAATGCGTTTCACCGTGCACGCTGGAAAGCACGGCTAGATTAGTGCTCAACGAAGGCACGACTATTAAGGCCGCTAGGCCTCTGTCCGGCAGGCTGCAGAGCCCCCACTCTAAACCCCAAACCGCCTAGATTCCAGCGGAAGCGCGGGTGCGAAGGTCTGCTTCCGATTGATTTTCATGGGATTTCAAAGCAAGCACTGATTTCCTTTGATTTGGGAGGGAGGAACGCCAACATGCCAAGGCTGACTTCTCAGAAATGTGGGCTGCTGAGACCAATCATTACACCTAATGGTTCTTTTGCATAAGTCCAATGTTGAGCATGAATATTATACATTCTCACAAACACACGCACACTTCTCTTTCTCTTTCTCACCAAAATGGAACCTCTGTAACAAAGAGTCCTATTTATGGCAGGCTTATTCATGGTTAGTTAACATAGCCATGGTTTACTAAATTAACACAATGTTCTGGATTCGCATGACCTGCTGAACCATAACTGGGCTGCTTTTACTAACACCTTCCGCTAAAATGAGGTTGGCTAGTTCGTGCTCAGTTTATTACCTAAAAGATAGCCATCACACACACACACACACACACACCATACACTTTCTGAGTGGCTCTTCTTGAAGACAAAATGCTGGATTTTGGTATCCAGCAAGGCAGTCCAGGTACACATCCAGTGTGCTAACCATGCATAATCTATTAAACTTGAGTGCACATATATTTCCACAGTTCAAGTTGAAATAGAAGCTTCATTAGAAACATGGGTTTTTTTTTCAGCTGTCACATTAAGCACTCAGATATTTCCAAGATCAGTTATCCCCTATTTATAAACACTTGCTGTTCTTAGTCATCCTGGCTAGTAGGAGAACTGCTGGGATTATCTTTAATTTATTTTAGGAGCAGTGCTTTCATCTGATTCACTCGGTACAGTATCTTCTTTCTCTTCTTGGTGTAAACAGCAGTCCAAGTACGCTCACCTTATATCATAGGAAGATACTGAGGTGTTCAGAAGCCTGGTAGTGAATCAGAAACAAAGGAACGTTGAGCAAGGACGATCTTACACGCCTCCTCTCGGAAAGCCTTACCGCAGCCTTGTCATAGGGACCAATAAGGTGGGATTCCTGTACTAGGAAAGGATTCTGGGACAACTGGGTCAAGATTTGAAGGTGATCTGTGTTAAGGACGGCAACAAGATTGTGCAGGTCGGGCTCCTAACCACCATGTTGTTACCATAAGTAAGATCCAAACAGCGGTTAGCAACAAACAGTCTCACCCATTTGTAGCAGCCCCAGGACACGTAGAGAGAGAGAAGCCCCTTTAAGCACCTTCAGCGAACTCTCCTTTGCGCTGGAGAGTGGCCAGTGTGTGTCACCCCTTTGTGGATAATAGATAGAAGGTTCATGGATTCCAGAATTTGCCTAAAGTTCTCTCTGGTGAATCCTTCCCCTCCTCTTCTTCCTTCATCATTTAGAAAATGAAATGAGATGGTTTGTGTGCATGTATTATTTACCCAATAATTTATAATTTACAGTAGTATTACTGAGAGGTACTGGCCTGTAACCCTGGTTTTTCTGGTTTGTAAACTTGTACACAACTGTTCTATTTTACAATATTCTCTCTAATATAATTCTTGCCCCCACCCATAGGCCAATCCTCCCTCCCCGCAATACAGGAAAAAAAAATATAAAAGAGTGCTTTTTCATGTCTGGCAATTCTTGTCCTATTAAACTCCATTTATTTCAATGCAATTGTACGATGCAGTCCAAACCAGCATCTACAGCCTTTAGCTTTAGTGAAGAATTGGTTTTTCCACATCACCCAAGGAAGAAACCATTAGTATTCTCCTGGCAATTTTAAACAGGATACTCTTCTGCCTTAAAGATGCAGCTAAGCTAAACAAAGATGTTTCTCCATCAAGAAGCCCCTGGTTGATTGTGGTTCAGAAGGCTGTCATCTGAATAGCTTTCATTTCACAGCTCCAAGATCATTGTTTCTCATAGCCTCTCCCCAGCCAAGCCACAGCCCTCTCTTTTGGAATTCCAGCACTTATCAGCCCCAGCTGGCAGTTTAGGGAATATGGGAGACATCCACTGTATCTAGAAACCAGAAGTTGAAGGGGGTAGGTTTACAAAGTGGCCTCTACATAGAGAGCAGCATCCCATACAATAAGGCAGAGTTACATCCCTTTGAATCCAAGAACACATGAACCAGGTAAGAATCGTTCTTGTTCCACTGCTGACCAAGACACAAAAAATTGCCATTTTTTCTTCTTCTCCTTCTCTTTCCCACAGAGGTCAGAAGTCCTCCAAAATGCTCAAGGGCAGGCAGAGAACAATCTCTGGCAACCTTTTTAATATGCTATACCTAGAACATTTTTAAAACTTAAAAACTGAGGGTCATCATCCTGTGTACCACCCAAATCACCATTTCTGCCACTTCAGAGCCTCTTGTCAGGATAAAGCATCAGGGCTGTTATTAGTCATATTCATATAGTTAATATACACCAATCTGTCTAAATTAACCCAGTGGGATTTCACTGGGAGGTAAGTTAGCAGGAACAACACCAGCCTGATTTTGGCTGACCAGGCTGGTTGTTATTGCTTAAGATAGGTTGGACTCATGGATCATGATCTTTTCAGACCGAGCATCTTCAAGCAGACAGAATGCAGTCTCGCTCCCATTCTCCCTTCAGTAAGTGGAGTCAGAAGCAGCAGAAGCCTTGGGCAAGCAATAGAAAGAGGAGAGCCACTTTTCTTAGCTTGCATCTAGAAGCTCTTTCTTCAGCCATACGATTCCCCTTTTCTTTTAAAAAAGCTAGTTTGGGCTCAGATTAACGTTGCCCACCTGCACAGTTCTGTGCTCTGTGGTCCATCTGGTGGGCCATGCAGCGACTAGCCAAGCTAGGCTCCATCCTGGTTCCAAAGGGGCCCCTCCCTGCCTGAAACACACCCTGCCCTGTGTTTCCAGCACCACAGTAGCAGACTGGGAGCTCATCCACGTGGAGGGGCTGCGGCAAAAACTGCGAAGCAGACGATTTGGTGCAGGAATTTGCATAAATGCGGCAAAACGCCTTGCTGGTCATTCTGCCCTTAACTTATGCAGGTTTAAGTCTAGGGCAGCAGCCCCAGAATCTGGAAAGGAGAGAGTGCATTTGTTCTAAGTGTACATACTAAACAACAAATGATCTGTAGAAAATGTTAATTGTTCTAATTTAGTATTATATTTTGTAAGCTGCCCAGAGTCCACTGGAGTGGGTATCTGTATTAAATAAAACAACAACAACAACAACAACAATAATAATAATAATAATAATAATAATAAAATAGTGATGAAATATCTTAGTGGTGGATGGCAAGACTTAGCTGAATGTTGCAATGCAGGCCAAGTACACCTTACTCAGATATTAAGTCCTGAAAGGTTAAATGGAACTTACTTTCAGGCGAATGTATGCATGCATGCATGCAGGATTATCTCGAGGTTTATTGAATCAGTGGTATTGGGGTGGGTATATTTGTGCTGGATTTTGCAGCTTTCACATGGTGAGCAGCATCTTAACTGAAGGAGAAGCCATTTTGAGCATCTCAAAACAGACCATCTTTCCAAGTCGAACAAAGAGGGTGCTCTGCAGTTATCCCAAGTTAGTTCCAAAATTAAACTAATGTGCATTTGAACGAGGTGAGTCCTATTCTCTGCTGTTCTTCTGGTAGTTATGAAGTGTTCTTTTCTAAAGCGTTTGGTAAAATCACCTCCAAAGCTGTGCTTCCTTTTCAGGACATTTCTAAAAATTGGCACCAGAAGCAACACCGCCCTCGAAGCTGTCCTTTCTTTGAAGGCAGCCGCCATTTTGGAAGCAGTGTACAGTCCTTCAAGGTGACACATCTGCATTTCAAACACTGAAATTGAATCTATTTGTATTACTGATTTGGGAGCAAAATCAATCAAGTGAGCATGAACCTGCCAGTATGGCTGAAGCCCCCTTGCTTTCTACAGCCCACATCATAAACTGACCCCATAATATGACCCATAAATATTTAGTTAATACAACCACACACACACAGAGTATTAAAGGTTACAATGGATTTACAGCAAGAGGCAAAAACTTTAGTACTGTAGAGCAAATTTCGCTCGGATTGAGGACAGTGAAAATAATGATTTCCTTCACTTCCATCTCCAGCCTTACTATCTTCCTTAGAAGAAAGCCTTTTCGTTTTCAGTCCTTAAGGTCCACATAAAAGACAACCTATTTCCAACGATCAATAAGATTTCGTTTTTTAGGGTGTTTTGTTCTTTATTTTTGACAAGAATCGTATGCCAACTGCAAAACATCAACAATTGCTAACAGTTTCATTTTACTCCGCTGTAAACAGCGCACAGTTCAACAGGATTTAGGCAATGGCGGTGAAGAAAAAGGAGGGGGGAATTTAAAATGGCTAGTACCACCAGAAAGAGGAATAGAGGAGTAAGTCACTCTAGTGGGCCATAAATTCAGGTTCAGCTGAGATGTGGAAGGCCACAACTTAAAAATTTGAGAGAACTCCACTGCAGCTTTTGAGGCGATGGTTTCTCTTCTTTTTTTGGCAATTCTTGGTGCATTCTTCCTTCTCTGCAGTCATGCACCTTCTCCATGCTGCAAGGCTACTGGATCCCTGCAAGGCCTATCTGTTCGGCCCTGCCCGGAAAACTTCAAGAAAGCCATTTTCTGCAACCAGAAAGACACTCATAAGACCCTGTGATTTTTATTTGATACCCCAGTGAAAGTTGTTAGGGAAATGCATAGGCATCACTGGCTAGAAGTAGCTCTTTCTCAGCGTGGGGACCTGCTCCTGCCTTAACAGCAACTTCCAATACTCCAAATTTAGATAGACGATAGATAGATAAACAGATAGATAGGCCCAAGTTGTGATGTGAAAGACCTCCCACGGCCACCTTTGGAAGGGGGGACAAGAAAGGGTTAGAACGAAGCGGGCTGGATTTCTGCCTTGATGGGCCTGCTGCAGTCGCTCAGCTAGGGTCGGCGGCCGAGTGGCCCTTCTGTCCCGCGCTAAGGAGACAGGAAGACTGCCTCGTCTCGCCACAAGCGGGGGAACGCGCCGCTTCCCGCTGGACCTGGATGAGCAGACCCAGCATCGAAGGAAACTCTCCTCTGCAGTCTTGGCTCTACGGACCTCCCTCCCGCTTCCCTCTTTCTAACTGCGCAATTCAGTCCCACCGAGCAGATACTCTGTCTCAGGCCTTGGACGCGGTTCTGGAGAAGCTGGTAGCAGGGAAGCGCAATGGCGAGGGCAGGGGGGAGAGAGAGAGAAAGCGGAAAACATACCCTATTGGGGGTGGGGGGGCAGCTGTAGCGTCCTGAGTTAAAAAAAAATCCGCAAGGAATTGCAGTAAATTCCTTTTTGTTTGAAGAAAATTTACAGCTCGCTAATAGACCTTTTATGACCGACTTGGGCACGTCATTGGCTGCGCCTGGTCATGTGCGAGCGCTGCTGGCTCTCCGGGCCCTCTCCCCCCTCCCCTCTTCCCCCTGCCTGATTTCCCTGGCGAATTTCACCCCTGCATTCTCCTTTCCCAGCGCCTCAACCCCTCTTTTTCCAACCTTTGTCTCCGATGAGGCACATTCCGGCTGGCTAGCTCGGCGGTCCGGCAGAGCCAGCGGGGCTTTGGCAAGCCGGCGTCCCCACGCTCCCCCGGTAGTCCCGCTCTCCCCGCCTGTTCCAGCCCTTACGAGGCGCGGAGTGCGGGCAAGACGGGTGGGCGGGGAACGGCGGCGGCGGCGGCGGCGGGGGGGCGAGCCTAGCCAGCGGGGCAGCTTGTTTATCCCTGGCCACAGAGCTCCCTTTCCTTCACGCCCTACCTGCCTGCCGGCCGCCTGGCGCTCTTCAGGTTATAACCGGACTCGGATTCCTACCGAGGGCGCCTCGCAATGGATTACAGGGATGAGCCCGGATTCCCCGCCGCTCTGCGGTGGCAGCGAACGGGTAAGGGAGTCCTTTCGTTTTCATTTCTGACTTTCGCCGCGGGGACCCCCCTGTCGCTTCGGCGCCGGAGACACCACTCCAAAAGTCATAAAAGAAATTGGAGGGGGGAGCCCGGCCGGGCTAATAGTACAAGAACAAGCGCCTACCCTTCGCCCAGCCGGGGTAATAGTAATCCTAGGGCGCTCCCTCCCGGAGGGGGGAAGAAAGGGGGCGGTGAGGAAGCGCTCCGCCGCCTTTGTGCCACCTGCCTGCCCACAGAGGCTCCCTGCCCTTCAGACCCACCTGAGCCGCTCCGCAACGGGGCTTCAGCGGCTCTGGTGAGGTGAGGTGAGCCTCGGGGAAGCCCGGGCTGAAAGGCAAATCAGCGGGCAGACCCGCAAAAAACCTCACCGAATTCCCGACTCTGCCCTCCTCTAGAGCGGCTTCCTCTCTTCCACACACCCCCTTTTCATTATTTTGGAACACGCCTCCCCGCCCCCCCTTTAATGTTTGGTCTGCTACTAGCAGAATTCCAGCGGCAAGAGTCTAACGAGCAACAGGTGGCTCTCCTTTCCTCCCTGCTTCTCTCCCTCCCCCCTCCCTCCTCGCCTCATCCGGGTCCCTAAGAAGGCGCAAACCTGAGGTGCGTCTTGCACCCAGGTTTGCGGCAGGGTGACTGCGCTTCCCGCGCCAGCCAGAGAGATCCTCTGGCAGGTTCAGGTGCAGGAATCCCACCGGCTGGGTAACCGTCCCTTTTCGATCGGACTAGCCGCGCTGAGATGTCTGGACCGCCCGACCCTGCCTTCGCTCGCGAGGCAGAAAGCGACAGCCCAGGTTCGCCTTAAACTTCTGGTTGGTTTGGAGGACGGTGGGTGGGTTGGGGAGTGTTAATGGGATTCTCTCCAGACAGGGTTCCCATGCTGGGATTCCTGGCCATTTTTAAAAATCGGATCTTGGCTCGTTTTTTGTCTGCTCCTGTGTGTGTGTGTGTGTGTGTGTGTGTGTGTGTGTGTGTGTGTAAGCAGAGCCATTAAACTCTTCTATAGTGGACAGTGCTGCGATTGCGCTCTGCCCTAACGCATTTAAAATCTAAATAGATTTCAGTGGTAAAGTGCAGTGGGAAAAATGGCACAGGTATGAATTATGTACATTATGGTAGTCTAGAAGATGGAGCACACACATTTAGCATTCAAACATGTGCTATACAGCATATGCCTAACTGAATGAACGCTGCGTGTGTGCGTGTGTGGGCGTGCGTGTATTGGGATGATCCGGGGATCTGTTGTATTCATTTTCATAATAACAGGCAGAATGCAATTTTTTCCAGCCACATCCCTGTTAAGAATAAGCAAATTATTTCAGTAAGGCTTATTGCTAAACAAATATAGGTAAGGTTGCAGACAATATATTGTGTTTGCCCAATAATATTGTTGTCTCTTACTTTTTGAATCTTCATGTTTTGCAGTGTACAATAGATTCTGCATTATTGCCTGGATAAGGAAAAATGTTTTGCTTTTCTATATATTCATAAATAAAATTAATACAGTTCCCCCGAAGTCTGTTGTTTATTATCTTATTGAAAAACAAGTGTGCATAGTGTAATAGGTAGAATTACATTATTGCTAAATCAATTTTGTTTCAGAGCTTTACTTCCATATACAAATACTGTATTACGAAATATTTAATGGTCCAATAACCAACTAGAGAAATAGGAATACTTTTCCTCCCTTTAATACATTTGCAGTTTATGCTGAAAAATATGAAGTGCTTAATGTTGTCCTTCTGTTGAAATTTTGCTAGAAAATGTATACTCAGTTGAGCCCATATTTTTAATCACTTTTGCAGAACACTGCTTTCTGATTATTAGGAACCATTCCAGATGGAAGAATAAAACATCATTACAAACTCTAGTCTAAACTGCAAGGTGACTGTATGGTTACTGCATACCTTAATGGCTCCCATTTATATCAGAAACTGGCAAAGCATTGCAAACAATAATATTCATCTGTGGTTAGAGAAGTCCGCCCACTTTTTCTTCTGCCATACAACCTCTCTCCTCCCCCGTAACTCTGGCCATTAGAACTGAGTTTAGTATAGCTTCTTTGATGACATAATATATACCTTAGATAGAGCTGTTTGGGATTAATTCCTGGAATCTTATTGTTTGCAACCCTTTCGCAATGGGATTTTTCAACTGGAAATCTGGCTCAACAATCTATAAGCCAATTAAGATGAGCTACTTGGATAAAAGTAATTCTTCTTCCCTCTCTAAATTTAGGGGATGGAAAGAGACAATATGGGGCTAATATGAACTAATTAATAGGCCAAGCTGATAAAACTCTGGGTCAGATTCCTGCTTCTGGACATGCCCATTCATTGGAAGAAATTCTATTGGTTTTAAGCCAATCTTTCCCCCCCCCTTTTTTTTTTTACAGTAGGCAGCAAGTAGCTTTGAGACATCTTTCTTCTTCACAAAAGCTTATGTGGTTTGATTACATGTGTTAGTTGGAAAAGATGCTATCAGACTCCTTCTGATTTTAAGCTCCATTGCAAAATGGCTAAAGTTGTGCAAAAGTGTCTCTTAGCATCTAGTGCTATCAAGCTCTATTCATTTTTCAAAGAAAATTCATAACATTAATGTATTAGCAGAGCCAAGCCTTACTAATCAAGCAAAAAAAGAGTAGTTGCATCAGCTGAAACTTTATTTAGCTGCCTAAAATTAAAAGATGAAAAATGGGGAGAAGAGGAGCCACAGCAAGGTTTTGTGTAATGGATATTTTTATGGCAGAAAACCACCCATTCTTGTTGATCATATTGCAGATGTTTTGTATGTGAGGCAAGGAGGGGGAAAATAACACTTAACCCACTAGTTATGTATATATTAATCACAGCTCTGCAATATGAGTGTGTGTGTGTGTGCACATGTATATGTATATATGTACGCACGCACACAGACCCACACACTCTCATTCATTCATTCATTCATTCATTCATTCATTCATTCATTCATTCATTCATTCATTCCGTGGCTTCTTATTGAACTGTTTTGTGTTTGTGTGATTTCCCAGAGAAATGTATTTCTGGTGGACTGTTTTATGAGGTCCTGGAGCTGGGACGGGGGGTGGGTGGGTGGGTGGGAGAGAGATTCGGAACAAAGACAGTATTTCACTCCTTGGTTGGCAGGCAGCTGTTAAAGGTATTTACAGCTCTACTGCATTGCGGCACTGAATGCAGCTACAGCGAGTGTTAGAGCTAAAAAACAGGAAGCGAAGGCGGGGAGGTGGGGGGGAGGAGTCGCCATAACGCTTCATTTGGTCGACGGGGTACAAGATATAAAAATACACCCACCCAGCGATAATAAGAGAACATTAAGACGCTTTGCATTTCTGAAAACTGGTCCCATCCTAACCAGGAGCTATAATCAAATTGGACGTATAATTGGAATAGGAGGGGGGTATTTTCCCTGTTCATATCGTCTAAAGAGGAAGCAGCACGGGGGCAAACTACCCACAATAAAACAAACGTGAATTGGAGGACATTCGTGTTCCCAACTTGGGGGACTGGACTGAGGTGGCTTTGAGGAAAAGAAATCGGGCGCTGCGGCTCAGCATTTTGTAATTAACGCTGGCGCTTTCCCTCCTCGGAAACACTTCGTTGCTTCTCAGTTGTCTGTTGTGTTACACATTTTTGGATAGGTTCACACCTTGCTCTTAGCTGATGTTCCCTTTAACTGCGGTTTGACGGACACTGCGGTCTGATTCGCAGAACCCAATAAACCTTAAACCGTGGTTTAGATGTCTTGATCATTATGGCTTTGTCTGCACACAACTCGCACAAAGCCAAACACCTGGTTATAGCTTAGCACAACGTGTGAAGCCAACTGTTCAAGGCAAGATTAGTTTCTTGAATGGTCTAGGAAGCGAATTAACAAAAGCCCTCCCTTCCAAAAGGAGTGCTGAGATTGTAAGGGCCAAAATAATCATCTGGAATAATGTTATGCCCGGCATTTCAAAGCTTCCTAATGGAGTCCCGGAAATTATGAGGATGGGATTCAGAACACAGACCCTCTGCAGTCTCTCGCGGGGTTGCCCAGCAGGGGTGGGGAACCTGTGGTCCTCTAGCTACTGTTGAACCACAATTCCCAGCAACCCCAGCTAGCACTGCTAATTGTGGGGGATGCCGGGATTTGCAGTTCAACAAGATGTGGCAGACCATTGGTTCCCTTTTCTTATTGTAGTGGCGGGAGGGGGACAGGTGAGTTTATCACTGCAGCTCTCCCTTGTAATTAGGCAAGGCTTTAGACTTGGCTTAGTAACATTTTTGGGAACGAAACGGGAACAAATACCAAACTGGTGCCAATAGCTAAATGCACTGGAACCAAAAAGGTTTACAGGATTTGCCAATCATTCCCTTGGGTATATTTGATGGCAGTTTTGTCTTTAAAAGGGGGTCTATCCCTCTGCTTCGATCTGCCTCAGAAATTGGATTAAGCGACAAGCTTTCGCTTCACGTGAACAAAGGTACAGAGAATGCCCTGTGGCCGGCGCTGGCCAATGGCTCGAGCTGGCGAGACCCAGATTCAAATTCCGGCTCAGTCACGGGGGGCCAATTCCCATGTCTCCTCAGTCCCACGTTCCCTTCACAGGGTTGTCGTTAGAACAAAGCGAAGGGCACAGCAGAGAGCTGCAGGTTACCTCGCGCTCTTTGAGTGAATGGCAGGGTGCGAATGGATAAACCCCCCCAAGGGAGGACATCCGCGAAGGCCAGAATTTGACGAGGTCCCCTGACCCGCCCCACAAAAGCGAAAGGCCCGTTAACGTGGCTTGGAAAGGGGGCCAACCTAGATTGGCCCTTCCTCTTGACTGCGTCATGTGCCTTTTTTGTGCAGGTTTGCTTTCTCCTACTCCAGCTAACCCAACCTCGACCTTCAGCTTCCCCTTTGCCATCTCTTAAACAACCGCCGTGGGTTTTCCTCCGCCTTGGCAACCTCTCCCCGGGGAGCAAAACAGCTCAGCCCCGCGTTTTCTGCTTGACCTCTGCCGAGCGAAGCCGTTCCAAAGGGGAAGGGGCGACTCCTCTGTGTTCCGAGGAAACAGTCACCCCTCTTCACTTGCAAAGCCTTATTCAACATTGCACCTACGCACTTCTTGTATGAAAAACTTCCGAGGTTTGAAGCCGCTGCCCTGCGGAGGCACTTCCACGGCGGAGCTCAAGGGGGCACCCTTCCTGCTCCGGAGGGGACCCTATAATGACAGCCTAGTGGCAGCTGAAAACCGGGCAGCTTGTGGCATAAGCATTCAGCCACTCCCTCAGATGCAAGGGGAGCAGGGCACGAACGCTGCCACGCGAAGGACTGCTCGTTTTAAAGATGCCACCAACTCCGTTTTCTCTACCACGCGATACTCTGTAATTTCTCTCTCCGCCCGGAAACTCTTTTGCGGGTTAGTCTTCCCCGCGGTTGAGCAGTTTCCCTGATTTGATTAGGAAAGCCCTAGACGGGAACGCAGTTTCCTTCCCGGCCTCCCAATCATTTCCCGGAAGGGATTCTTCGCCGCCGCGAAGAGTTGCCAGTTTCCACTCCGCCCCTCTTCCCCGTCAACTGGCAATCCGGCGCAAGGAGACCTCCGCCCCTCCGCCGGCCTTTTGCTCGAGGAGTCCCTTCTCTTGTCCAGGAGAAGGCGCTATAGGACAAGCCTGCAGCGCCTGGGTCTGAAGCCTTGCCCTCGGCCCGGGAGAGGGAGAGCGCTGCGGCCTGGCTCGACGCGCTCGCAGGATCACGCTGACCGTAACAGCAGCAGCAGTTCCTCAAGGGCGCGCTGCGCAGCCGGCCGTGGAAACGGCTCTCTTTAGACCCTCGAAAGCCTGGGACCGTGCATCTCCCAAACATCCCATCCGCGATGGAGAGCAAGGGCCGCTAGAGATCAAACGAGGGGACTTGATGAAGATGGCATTTTTACTTAGCCACTGCAGCTTCGTGCTTAAACTGCGTTCAGAAAACAATCAAGGGGCCTGGGAATCCTGGGAGTCGTAGTTTTATCAGAGACTCGGTGTTCTCAGTCTTCTCAAAGAACTACAGCTCCAGGATTTCTTTCGGAAAAAAGGGAGAAACTGAAGCAGACGAACTGGTTTCAATCCAGTTTATATTTCTTGGCCCTCATCTAGAGATATAAGTTAGCAATCTTATGCACACTTTCTTGGAAGTAAGGCCTGTGGAACTCTGTGAGACTTGCTGACAGTCAGATATAGTCTCTGGCCCTGTGTCTAGGGATGGATTCACTTATGGTGATGAATGATAATATGCTTGGTCTGCTTCTGGTTTAGCATGTTATGTGAGCCCAGGAATTGTGGTTTCTATATCATTGGGTGTGACTTCACCCGTTGTATGAACTCAGTAAATTGTGGCTTATTCAATAAACTATTGTTAAGCAAGCCATGGTTTAATGCTGGTACTTGGATCCAGTGCTGCTGAACATAGCCAGGCAAACTTTTATCTCCAAGGAAACATGTATAGGGTTGGGCTCCAAAACTTGGGAACCAGGAGAATGAATCCCAATAGCACTTGCTTCTGGGTAAGCTGGAATGCATGGATCTTCCAGTTCCTCTGGGTTAAGATCCTAAACCAATCTGCCAAGGAAGGATATCACACTCATTGTGGAGTTACACAGTCATTTCTCAATCAAAACATTATGAAGGTTCCTATGAAAGCAAATCCGTTGGAACTGAATGTGGCTGTTGTGTAATTACAGCCAAGCCAGCCATATGATGGCCTTCTCAGCCTGGCACCCTAAAGGTGCTTTGGACTTCACTTCCCACCATCCCCAACCAGTGTACCCCACCCCACTGCATAACCCTGGCTAGGTTAATGGGAATTGTTATCTAACATGTGTGGAGGAGATTATTATTATCATTCCACACACACACACACACACACACACACAGTATAACTCGAGGCGGCGAACATACCTAACACTCCTTCCTCCTCCTATTTTCCCCACAACAGCCCTGTGAGGTGGCTTGGGCTGAGAGAGTGACTGGCCCAAGGTCACCCAGCCGGCTTTCATGCCTAAGGGGGAATAGAAATCACAGCCTCCTGGTTTCTAGGCCAGCACCTTCACCACTAGGCCAAACTGGCTCTTGATAGTAAGAGATAAGAGTGGTGGAGCTAGATTTATATCCCACCCCCTTTTTTGACCATGTACAAATGTGTGGGCTTAAGGTCAGATTCTTTCAGACAAAAGGACTGCCACCCATGGTCTCACCACCACCACAATGAATCCTAACCATAGTGTATTTCCAGATCTCAGCTAGATCAGTACCATTTAAACTACCCCCAGCCAGCCTTCTCCATTCTCAAGTACAGCCTGTTTATGTGGCTGAATAGATGAGTGTCCTTTTGTATCATGACAAACAAGTGGTCACAGCTAGTTTACCTTGGGGATCATAATTTGCCTGGACTTTGATGTTGTCCCTTTGATTGCAAATAGCAGTCATTCTTAAAAAGCTTGTCTTTCCACATTGCCACAATCATCACTGGGGTGGTGGAGCGGAACCTGCACAAAAGAAGGTGATAAAAGCCAATTGCCAGCCTAACTTTCCCTCCTTCCTGTCTGTCTTTCTGCCCTAGTTCCATTCATCTGACTTTTTCAAGGTTCATCTTCCACTGTCATGACACAAGTACTTTCCCTAGCTTGAACTTCGCCACTATTTAGCCACCCTCTCATTTCACCACTTCCCTTTTGCTACCTAAGTAACTGTCACAGGTGAGATGGATAGTTCACTGCCCTCCTAACAAACCTCTAATCTCCATCCACTTCAGGTTTTCCAGATGTCCTTAGAATAGTTTATCTAGAATCACACAGCCTACACTGAGTCACTGAGATCAGGGAAAGACAGAGTTCGGGCTTGCATAATGTTTATTCTTTTCCCAGAATGTTGGGATGCTAAACAGGTATAAGAAAACAAAGGTAAACATCTACTTGATTATCTCCATGCAAAAATATGCATCTGCATCTGAGTTTATCTAGGGTTTTAATATTAACCAGAAAGTTGTTAAACTATTGGCATTTTGGCAATCTCCTGGTGCTTTTGCTGATCTCTTACAAATCACTTTTTTTTTTAGTGCCTTCAGGTCAGTATTGACCCTGACTAGTCCTTGCAGTTTTCTTGGCAAGGTTGTTCAGAGATCGTTTGCCCTTGCCTCCTTCCTAAGGCTGAGAGAGGGGGACTGGCCCAAGGTCACCCAGCTGGCTTTGGGCCTAAGGCAGGACTAGAATTCATGGTCTCCCAGTTTCTGGCCTGGTGCCTTAACCACTACACCAGACTAGCTCTTACGAATCACCTAGAGATGTAGAAGTAGATCCCATTTTATCTCCTGATTTGGCTGGGGTCTAAGAAAGCTGTACATACGTTTTTGATAGCCAAATGAAAATACCATGATCCGAGTTCTGTATCTCTGATTACATATGATGGAAAAGTTCCTTTGGGATAGTTTTCTCAAAGTTGATTATCTTCTGCATGAGTTGGACTGAACTCCAATCACCTAATCACTGCTAGTCACTGAGTATAGAACGTTTTGTGCAACGCATCTGGAGCATGAGGCTGGAGGAAGATTGCTGGGCAGCACAAGGCAAGAAGTATCATGCTATGGATAGAAACCAACAGACAAGACTTCTTCAGTCTGGTGCCTTCAAGAAGTTCCAGATTTCAATTTTGCTGAGTGAAAGGAACAAATACCTGTGTCAAGTATGAGTGGTCTGGCAGTTCCTCCAGGAGCTAATTTCTAGTTCTTAGAATGACAGAGAGCTTTGTAAAACTGAACACTCAGTTGCCTTTTTCTAAAATAATGTAATTGACTACAAAAGCACATTACTGTACTTATTTCCTGCCTTTGATCAAGGATGCACATTTGGTCAAAGCAACCTCATGGATCCCAACAACTCTTTGTTCCAATTCATCACAGTTGTAGGGAAGGTCCTAAGAAATAAATATCAGTGGGTTAGTTGGTATTTACTCCTTAAAAATAGGGTAGATTGGAGCGGGGGTGGGGGGAGAAACACAACTTCAGCAGGATTGGACATTAGTAGTACTTGGATAGGAGACCACCAGGAAATTCAGGCTAGATAGGCAAGCTGAAAACAGGTTCCTGGAAGAAGGCAAGGACAACCACTTCGATGACATTGCCAAGAAAACCACATGGACTCATGGAGTCACCAGAAATTGAACTTTACTCTGGTGAATCTTTTATTTAATAGGCAGCTTCAGAGTTTGTGGTAAATGGGTATCTGTCTAAGATAGCATGAAAATGTTAAGGATGGATGGGTGAGGTTATAAAAAAGAATAGTACAAATTTAAATATGAAGCCATTTGATGTCTTCACTTCACTTCAGTCCTGGGCAGGATGATCAACAGATTTCCCAGAAGGGGGAGATCCAAAAGCATGGAACACAGGAAGCAACTGGGCTTTTTACCAAGAAAAGTTACAGTCCCCCTTAACGTGGTGTTTGTCCTGACTCCCAGGAAACACTCTGAGACAGGGAACTGTTCTCTAATGTTTATTTGCTAATACATAACAGCAAGGTAGCCCCCTGCTCGCCATCCTTACTCATGACAGTGTTCTCCAGATATATTGGAGCAAGCCCCCCCGCCCCAGTTGAACATTGATCACGTTTTCTGGGAGTGGAGGAGTTGTAGTCCAAATATCTTGCTTCCCTTCCACAAGAGAAAAGGAGGCTGTATGTTTTCTCTTTCTTGATTTTGCTTTTCCACAAATCTATTTGGGATATCAGTTTATGAACTTGATTTTGACTTAGTCTCTTGATCAAAGGACTATCCGACAGTTTGACTCTTACTCTGCTTCCCCAATAGAACAGCTCTCTCCCATGCCTTTACCTTCTTGTGAAGGCCTTCCAGTTGCCAGATCTGCTTTGAACAGAGCCATTAAAATAAAACACCTCCCATTTTTCACCTGAGAACATTCCGCTTCCTCTTACTAATGATGTATTCCTGACCACATTAATGGAAAGCCACATCATCTGCTCCTCTAGCTCATTTGCTTTATTTCCTCCCTGCGTGATTTTGGAGTATTAAACTGCCTGCAATTTCCATGGGAGGCATTTATCCTGAATTGTGCGGATGACTATAAAGACCTGATCCCTCTTCTTAGGCCTTGATGTTTTGAGAAGTAAACAGGCCCTGATGATGCTGTTTAAACCATGATCTAATGCAAGTGTGGTTTTGCTTAGTATAACCCTTCTGCAAAACATTCCTCTGCATGGTCTGTTTCCAAACGCCTTTCATCAAAGGAGGCTTCTGAATTGGATTGCCATTCTGTGCAATTGGAAGAAGCTTCCATTCAATCCTTCCTTCCTTCCTTCCTTCCTTCCTTCCTTCCTTCCTTCCTTCCTTCCTTCCTTCCTTCCTTCCTTCCATACAAGATGCTCAGAACAACCCTGTGACACAGATTAGGCTAAGATCTTTTCTTCACTTGCCCTGACAACTGGATCATCTGATTCCAGCCTTGTCTCACCCCAGCCCATGACTGAAACAGTCTTTTATTTACACACACACACACACACAGTGTGTGTGTGTGTGTATTTGTGCACCAGAATAAATGTACTCCACCCCCTGAAATATCTGGTCATTTCGCTATTACAGATAGAAAGTGCCACCCACCCTCCTTTGTGGATATTCAAAGCAATATCAGCATAAAAGTGGATGTCCAAATAGAACATCCTTATCCATCCTTGACTGAATCTGTGAGTTCTGCCTGCCCTATTACCTGTCCAGATGTGCAATAATGCTGGTCCTTATAGATTGGTTTTCTCAACTGCTTTGCTACCATCCTTTCTTCTGTACAGCCAGTGGGAGAATAACTCCTGATGGGCACAGTGCAAAATGAATGAGGCCAATACAGTTACACAGTTTTGGGCTACAGATAATGTTGTGGTGCAACATTCAATTTAGGGTTAGGGTTTTTCTTAGGTTGGTTTATCTGCCCCCCTGCCCGACTTTCCATAACCCATTTGGTCATCTTGCAAATTTAAAAGTATGTCAAGTGAAGTAACCCATGGAAAGTTGGCTCCCAAACATAATGGAGTTTCTACGGATTTTTAAAATGTAATTGAGTAGCATCAAACAACTTGCAATTCACACATGAGCTGCACAGACGCTGCCTCAGTGGACTTCTGTTCACTGTTCCTCTGCCTTGCTGAAAGCTTGGAGAGAAGTTGGTTTCAAACATAGCAAGGAAGGTGATGGGTATAAAAGGAACTCAGGAAAGCCAGCCCAATGGGCAAATGCTGGGAGAGGAATGGCAGCAGCCTGATTGGCCTGTGACCAAAGGGACAGGCATGCCCATACTTACTAACAGGCCCAAACATACCTCTGTCATGCACACAGCAGGTCACCTAATCTTCTTCCCATGATAACAGCTGGCAAAGCATAACACCTTGAGCCTCTGGTGGGACTGGGTGGATCAAGGTAGAAAAACATTAAAAAAACAAAAACCCTGCAATGCTGTTGAATTCATATGCTAGAGACAGCAAGGGATTCAATCATGTGGTCAAGAGACACACTGGTTCTCAAGGTAGCATGATGCCTGTCTAAACGGGGAAAAGAGTGATAGTCATGCCACAGCATCCATATGGACAAAATCTAAGGCACCCCTGTCACTGTGGACATGAGGTCAAGTGACCTGTTGATGAGATAGGATTAGAGATGTATTGGGAGGTGGAGACACATGCTCTGACTCCTCTAGGCTCAGCCAGCCTCCCCTGCAGCTATTTTTCTCCAAGCCTTTGCCCTCTCCGCTAGGACTGTGCTTCCTACTATCCCCTCCCTCTTTCACTTTCTCTCTGGGTTTCCAGCAAGGTACAAGAAGGGGCAGCAGAACTCTTTTCCTGTTCAATTTAGGAAGAGGGTGTGCCATAATTTGTGCAACTCTGCAGCTCTGAAATGCCATCAGGGTAATTGTATCAGCCCAACTTTTTCTTCTAACTGCATCCTGAAAATAATGATGAACATATTTTATAGATGATTTGCCAGTGTCATTCACTTCCCCCTGAAAAACTAAAATACAGTGTCACCCTGCAGCTTGTCAGTCTCCTATCTGGAGCTATTTCTGCCTTGGTGTTTCTCTCTCTCTGTGTCAAATTATACCTCTGTTAATTAGAATTGGTTTGGTGATGCTCAGTAAATGTTAAAAATTTTGTAAACACCTGTTTATGATTGGGGGCCATCTTCCCATATGTTTCTTCATTTGCCTCCTTCTTAATGGGCAAGATGCCCAAATGGGGCACGGGAAGAGAGGGAGACCAACCACTCTAAAAAAGGCTAGGCTAGGTCCCAACGTTGAAGTATTGCAGAATGATGTTAGATCCAGCTCATGTCTCCCACTGTGACCTGATTCATGGATGGATTCCCTCCACCTGGGATGTGCTGCAGGCAGAGAGCAAAAAAGCTAGAAGAGAAAACCTGCCCACATGGATATAGTGACTGGCAACCCCCCCAAAAAAAGAACTGGACAATGCCATTGGCCACGGAGTCACAACAGACACAACACAGGCGAGGTAGGGATTGATGATGTAGATAGTCAATTTTATACTGGGACCGTTTCGCCCCTGCACAAGAAGGTGTGGCTAGTGCTTTAATTGGTCATGGAGATGTGCTTAAGAGATAATTTGGCTTAAGGTCACCCAATAAATGATTGTGACAATAAATCTAAACCTAGGTCTCCCAGTTCTAGTCAGGGCTCCAGTTTGGCCTTCCCTGACCTGGCATCGTCCTCAGGCGTTGGATTACAATCCCCATCTTCTCAGTTAAGGTGGTCATGGAGTCTGGGATGATGGAGCTTGCAGTTCAATAGATTTGGAGAACACCAGGTTTGAAAAGCTGCTCAAACTGCAAGGGCCCTTTGGCTGTTCTGTTAAAATTCTGATTCCTCAAATTCTGTTTTGGTGGCAGCTTAACAAATGGTTTTGGTCTTTAGTTTAAGATATCATTACAAAAGAAAAAGCAGATGAAAATACTTTTTTGACAGGTTTGATTAATATCTTCTTTGAGAAAACACCGACCCAACTTGTAATGATTTTACATGCTGTATGAATATCTATATAATACATATTCCAAGGTTTGGACTCTGGACTTACATTGCTGTGCCAAGGGTCAGAGGCAAATTAAATGGGTTCTCTGAATGTATAGAGAATGCCTTTTCCTCACTAGGACAATAACTCAGGGCATCCCTGAGATCAGGGGAAAGATTTTCTTATAAAAGGACAGTGTATATGCCCCCAGCATTAAACCTTGGCTTTCAGAACTATTTTGTGACTCAATAACCCAGTTCATAAGTGTTTGGGGTGATAAATGGCTGGGTTTGCCATTTTATTAAGCCATGGTGTTAATTGTTTTGTGGCCAAAGACTGCATTTAATGTGTTTAAGGGGCTGGGGAGCAATGACGGAAAGGTCACAGATCCACCTTTTGTCCTGTTCTTCTGTTTCTCCCCTGAAAATGAGGGTTGCAGGCTTGCTTTGTATTCTGAACTGAGCGAAGCCTATTTGGGATTTACACTGAAGTTTTAATGTGTTCCCTGCCTAAAAATGTAAAGAAAACCTGCCTCCACCATGAAAGGGACTTTGGAGCCTGCAGTAGAAAGGCTTCCTGTATCTTGGTTTACTGTTGTGTGGGAACCAGGTCATTATGGCTTGTTCAACATTAAAACAAACCATGTCTTAGGGCATTATGTGACCACAACAGTCTGTATTACGGAATCAAGGTACATAGAGGCCATGTGATGTCCCAGCCTGAGGTCTTGTCCACAGTGAGAGGCTGGGTAAACCCCGTTGGCAGGATTCAAGCTGGTCAAGTGTTCCAGAAATTAGGACAAATCATACTGAAGTCAGTGGTATCAAAGTAGTTTAAATCTTAGGATTTTACCTAGCCTCATCCAGGAGATCAACTGAAGAGACACTGACTTCAGTGGCTTGATTTTTTAGTAAGACTAAACTCAACTCTGTTATCTTCACTTCTTTTGGCTGTTCACTTTTTGAATCTTTGGGTTAATGGAGTGTCTTCCAAATGTCTTGGGTTACAGCACCCATAACTGAAGGCAGCACTAACCTACTGTCAAAACACAGGGTGGAAAACCAACCTCCATGCCATGATATTTCCCCAGACCCCAAGCAGACAAATCTCTAGACCAGGGTTTCTCAACCAGGGTTCCTTGGAGCCAGAGGGTTCAACGAGAGGTCACCAGGGGTTCCCTGGGAGATCACGATTTATTTAAAAACGTATCTCAAATTCGGGCAACTTCACATTCAAGAGGAAAGCTTCATTCTTTATTTTTAGTTTCAGAACACTGTTAAGGCATCTAGACAGGCCTACCCATGAAGCGAATAGAATCATTTTGTCACTTCTGGCCTCTATTTGAGCCTGAATGTGCAGGGGCTCCCCCGAGGCCTGAAAAATATTTCAAGGGCCAGAGGGTTGAGAAAGGCTGCTCTGGCCCTTGAAATATTTCTTCTACTTCCTGTTCTTCTACTTCCATTATTTGGAGGCAAGCCCCATTCATTCTGATGGATCCAATGGTCCCCATATCCATCCCCTTCTGCAGGAGTAAACTTTACCAGGATTTGCTTCCAGGTGGTAGGCATACCCATCCTTTTCTTGAGCCTTCCTCCCATCTAACAATAGAGAGGGGCAGAGAGAGACACAGACAGAATGAATGACAGACTGAGGTTGGGGAAAGGGGAGATTCAAGGGTGTTCTATCATCAGTTTGTTTTAGATTTAGTTGTAGCTATTTAAACACCCTGAAAAAGTCATCAGGTTTATTATAATGCGGCAGCTTCTGGGAAGGGTTGGATGAGAAAGAGGGGAACACAGACCACAAAAGTGGGTCCTTCCACAAGACTTCAGTCTGGAGTCCCTGGGTATAAACAGGTTTGGCTTCAGCTCCATTTATTTTCTCTACAAAGTTTCTTTGGCTTCGTCAGCTGAATGATTAGCAAGCACAACTGAATGCAGATTTCATCCAGCCAGAGCCCAGTTGATTTACATAACTCTGATCATGCTTAAATAACTGTCCAAATTATTATTATTATATTTTTATCCTGCCTTTTTTATATATGATTCAAGGTGGCGAACATACCTAATACTCCTGCCTCCTGTTTTTGCCACAACAACAGCCCTGTGAGGTGGGCTGGGCCAAAAGAGTAACTAGCCCAAAGTCTCCCAGCCAGCTTCCATGCCTAGGTTCTACAGTTTATTGACTGAATGGATTTCTGTCTGTCAAAGACATATTTTATTACATAGTTTTGGGATAAGAGTTCAGATCTGAATGCAAGCCAGGAAGATTGTTTTGTATCCTGGTTACTCTGAAAGATTTAAATTTTCAGGCAGGCATTGTTGGAGTCTTTGTTTCCTTAGAAAACAAAATGATTTTTTCTTTTTGACTGGTGTTATCTTATTACTAAGAATTACATTACTGGAGCAACACTTTATAACACCATGGGAACCTAAAGTATCTAGCTTCTGAGTATTTATTCTATGGTGTTCTTTAAGGGATCTCATAAAATAAAATTGTATTTAACACTTAACTTTTCTTTTCCCAAAAGACTGGAACATTTTAAATGGGAGTACAGTCAGATCCAAGGTCTTTTAAACCTAGGTTCTGTACACCATAGTTTGTATTCAGATTAAGTCATGCTTAAAGTAGACCCAATTAAATCCATGATTAATTTTGGACCCATTCATTTTAGAAGCCCTGCAAGAAAGTACTCTTGTCTCCCTGGAAATCCACTTGTTTCAAGAGAGCTTACTTCTAAACAGGGCTTTTCAAATATATCGGACTAACAACTCAACAATCCAACCAGGAATCAGGGATGGTAAGAACTGTAGTCCCATGTATATGAGGGACAGCAGGTTGGGGAAGATTAAAGGAATGACTGCACATTTTTGAAGAGGCTTCTGATGCCAATGCTGGCCAAACCAATCTTTTTTTTTAAAGTCTATCCAAGAAAAAGTTAATCCTTAGGCCTTGAAGAGGTCATCAACCCTTTGCTCCCCTGAATGATGCAGTATACCTGCCACAGAAGCTAAAATCCTGTTGCGGGGGTGGGGGTGGGGGGGTGCTGTGTCTACATAAGTATGTGGGGGTTGTACATAATCTAATCTTGGGATGAGTTCACATGGCAACAGTGGGAAGAGGAGGCCACTGGAAGCTGTCTCCAATCAAACCTTTTTGGCCTGCTCCTTTTCCAGTGACAGAGTATAATTGTCTTGTCCTTCATGGTTCATTTTGGGAGAAGGTTATTGACCTGGATTCAGCCCAGGATGCTGCCTTACCCAGCTGGAGAACTTGTTCCTTTTTAAATGATACACTTATAAAAGGAGATGTGAAGCTTTTCATGCAAAAGCAGGTCCTTCTGAGGGACATGTAACTTCCTGTGCTCTAGGACTCCTTCCCTTTCCAATTCCCTTTGGTTTACTGCCACCCTCCACTTCTTCCAACATCCTCCTACCTTCCCTCCCCACTAGGGTTCTTTTCTTGTTTTCCAGCCCTCCCCAAAGCATCAGCTCTCCAAGTTTTCTGGCAGAGGAAGGAGATAGGAACAGTCCTGGCTATTTTGCTTTTTTTGACCAATCTTGCACTGCCCTCCCCTCCTGCTCTGGCTAGAGGTGACAGCTCCAGAAGAGGAGATGACCCAGTGAGAAGCGCAGAATAGGGTCGCCCAGCTTTCTGCCTCTGACAGCCACACCCCTCTTGGAAGCACCCGAGCAGTGGCCTTCTCGGCTGGTCTGAGCCCGCTCCCCCCCCCCCGCAATTCAGAAATATACTGTCAAGATCGTCCCTCCCTTTTTCTTCCACGAGACCCACTTCCAGCATTGCTTAGCAGACAGAAACCCTCCTGCTCGTCGCAGGAGGAAAGAACTACGAACCATTTCAGGGCTGGGCATTAAACTCTTAAATATACAAACACATGAACCTGAATGGGATCATTCCCCCGCCATAATATGTGAGTGGAAGCCTTGGAGCTGAAGGGATGGTTGTAGAGCAGTGGTGGGATGGGAGGGTTTCACAAACGGGGTGCACTGATAGGATTCCCCCCAATGCTCCTCCTTCCCTCCTCCCAACCCCCCCTCCTCCTCATGCATATTCATCCAAATAAACTTCGAATCGGTACTCACTCGCAACGGAATTCACACGTTCTTTTCCTCAAGAGCTAGACGACCCGCCAGTACGGCGCTTTCTTCGCCCAAGCAGCTATTTTAAAAGCCTGGCCTAAACGCTGCGCACCGCGCACGCAAACGCACACGGCGATCCTTGCTCTTTTGGAAGATTTAAATTTCATACAACCCAGTCCGTCCCTCCCTCCCTCCCTCCCTCCCTCCCTCCCTCCCTTCCTTCCTTCCTTCCTTCCTTCCTTCCTTCCTTCCTTCTCCTCCTCTTCTTCGCTCTTCATTTAAGTGAATAAAAGTTTAAAGCTGGAGGTTATTTATTGTTCCGTCGAGATAAGTCCTAAGTGGCTCTTTCGAAGCACGTGATTCCAATAAACTTTGTTTTATGGCTTGAGAGTTGACAAGCCAAAATATAATTCCCACCATAAATTAGTTTAAGAGCATACAAGTGCAGATGCTTTCGTTCCTGGAAGCAGTGACAGAAAGAGTGTTTAAGCGGGAGCCCTCTGCCTGAAACTGAACTCCAAGGAGACCCCTTTCCTTCATTCCTCTTCCCTCTGGGAAAGCTTACAGTAAGTCTCTTCTTATCCCCCTAGGTAGGAGCACGGTTTTTGCCTGGAAGTGAGCGTTTGGATGCGGGCAGGTCTATTCGCTGAAACTATAGAATACAAGAAGCATGGAAATGTAATAGGATCGCATTTGTTCCCGTTAAAAACTAGATATAGTTCAGTTGGTTTGCTCACCGTCAAGCGATTTTTATTGCTACTTTTATTGTTGTGGTTACTGTTGTTTTTGTTGGACAAAGCCGATGGATAATTACTGAGCCTTTTATTTTCATCAGTTCAACGATGCTGGCCTGTTATTCTAGAAGTAAACAGGAGGAAGCGGAAGAGAGAGGGGATCCCTTGACATAAAAAAATTATTGCTATAGAATTATTGCTACCCACTTAAATTTGGCTCTCTGTTTTTTTTTAACTCCCTTCAAAGATAATGCAAACAAAACGATGAAAAATATGAAGGGATTTCTAAAAAAGAAATAACATTGACTGTTCATTTTTGATGTATTGTTTCTAAATAATGACTGGGAGATAATATAGAATTGGTGAAAAACAAGAATGATAATGTGGTTAAATAAGCATCTTGCTCTAACTTCTGTGAAGAACGTTATATGGAGCTTTTCCAGTGAGGATGTTAAGATTATCAGAATAGACGGCTGCTGGTCTTCAGGAATTCTCTACAACTGTAGTGGTTTTAAGGAAAGTTGCCCTGTGCTCCTTGGAGAAAAGGCAGGATTGCTCTGGCTCTCGCTGAATTTTAGAGATGTGTTTTACTAAAAAAAAAATAAAATCTAATTTGGCTGTCCTCTTCATGCCGTTTTAAAATAAGAATCCGGACAAAGCACAGGGTGTGCTAATTTCTTGTCCCTGGTCTCAAAATTGTTCACGAATACTTCTGGAGCGTTGTAAGCTATTAAGTTTTCCAAATCATAATCAATATCAGAAGCAGATGAAATATGGCATGATTCAATGGATTTCTTCACCCTCTCTCTCTCTCTTTTTCTCTCTTTTTAATTGCAACAGGTTCGGGACAATGGAAAGACAGCTCCAGTAAGTGAACTCTTCCTTCTTGCCAAACGTGCTGGGCTTCCAAACGTTGCCTTGTAAATTTTGCTGATATAAAGAGAGTGAATTCACTTTTGCTGTGCCCATGAAATGTATCTCTGAAGTTGCTTGTACTTGAGTGGTTGGCGGGGGAGGGTGCAGGGGGGCAGTCAGTTTTGCGTCCTTCCATCCTACTCATCTCTGTGATGACCGATCATTGCAGTTTCTAGGGACTACTTTCAGGGCTGCACAGGTGCAAGGTGTCATATTCTGCCTCTCATCAGGATTTCCCAGCTAATGAGCAGGATTAGCATTTTAACTGGCTCAAGCTACACCGTAGGGTGGGCCCTTGGTTGGCTTCAAATACAATTGCACTTATACTTTGAGGATGTCTAAAGAAATAACAGGCTCTAGACATGTGTGGGGATATTTCTTTAGCTTGAAGAAGTGTATCTGGAAATAGGGCCTGTTGGTTTCAATGGAAACATACATGCCTGGCCACTCTGCTTAGAATCAGAAGCATGATGATGTAATGCAGTCTAAAATATTGAAGTTAAGTGCTATCCTGATTAAATGAAGTGTTTCCACAATAGGCTGATGAATTATAAGAAGAAAGGTGATATTATTGCTGGATGAATTTAGGGGAAATCGGTTAATTGTCATTTAGTGTGGAGGAACAAAGAATAGGAGGAAAAAGATGGATCTGTTTCAAGAAATAAAGGAGAAAAAGAAAAGGGGAGAGAAAAAAGTGAGGTCAAAATAAAGAAGGGGGGGGGGGAAAGGTGGGTGGAAAGGAAACCAAGGTTGAGATCAGTTTAATTGCTGCAGGTTTTTGAGGCATGGTGAAAGGAGTTAATCTTTTAATTGAACTATTGAGAATTACAATGTATTATTTTCTTGTTTGGAAAAAGAAACACATTAGCTCATTAGACTGATCAGCGTTTAACACAATTCTTTTAAGTGACTGTCTCTGACTCTCCCTTTTCACACTTGTTCTTGGTTTTTAAAAACTTACCTTGCTGCTTCGAAAATCCAAACTGATGTATTGATCTCTATGTTTGTGTATTGCCTTTTGAGATCTCTAAATGACTAATGAAACAATTTATTGCATTTTCTTCCCTAGATAAAACCTCTATGTGCTTTGCCCTTCTTTTGGGGTCAGGTTTTCTTTTTGGCTAGCCCTATAACTCTTTAATTTTTTTAAAACCTCCCTTTCGTTCTGTCTTCCTTCTTCTTTAAAAAAGTCTTCCTTAAACTTAGTTTCAGCATACTGATTATGAACCAGCATACAAAAAGGCCTGATGGATCAAAAGAATTTGTATGGGCAGTTGAGCAGGAGGTGAATATTTAACGCTTTTGTCCATCAATAACTCCTTTGGCTTTGACCTGTCTGAGCAAGTCGCGCAATAAGGTGAAACACAGGTCACAGCGTCTAACAAATATGAAAATCTGTGCTATTGCACAAAATATTGGGGCAATATCTTTTTTGCTTCTTTCAGTGATTTCTACCAGATCCTTCCATGATGTTGCCTCTCCTGTGCCCAAAACCCACACACAAATGCATGTAACATTAATACAGGATCTTCCTGTAAAGAATTGGCTACTTGAGTACATTTTATTATTTTTAGCTAAATAGGCAAAAAGGGTTAGGGGCAGGAGGAACCACTGATCTTCCTCTAAAATGCCTTTTCAGCCAACTCTGAAAATAGATATGGACTCAGAAATTTATTAAGAGATCCACTTAGTTTCCTATTTCCACAGGGAGAAAATCACTTTTGGATATAAAAAGCGCCCTGCCCCACAATTCAAGAAAAGAAAAGAAAAGAAAAAGAGCAGTTCTTTAAGCTTCACTGTTCACAGATACACACACCCCAATATTTATTTTATTTTATGTTATTTTGACTAGCCAGGAAACTAGAGGGAGATGACCAAAAGGCAGTGCTCTGGAATGGGTCAGCCACAATACATGAACTTTTGGACTCGAGTGTGTTGCTGTCGACAAACTAGAAATAATGAAACACTGGGATATGTTTGTAAATGATTTAGGGTGACCTCCCACCCTGCCCTTCACCATAAATGCAACTGCCTGAAAACCAGAGGACAGGGCTTTTGTTGCCTATATATGTATATATCTATTTTAAACAGATCCTCTCTGCTTTTAGGAGACGAATGGAATCTTTAAAAAGAGGCTTTTCCCCTGTATTATATATTTAAAAAATCCTAAATACCTCGGTTTTTCTTGTAAGAGGTTCTCCATTTGTACAACGTCTTTTCTTTGGTGAGGAAAGATGATTTATTTCTTAGTGGGATGCCTTCCTTTTTTTGCGAAGAGGATCTTACTTTTTCAAAGATACCCGTTCTTTCTCCCGATTCAGATGCGGAAGTATCCACAGCCTTGGGCTCCGAGGCTGGCTGAGCTCCGGGATTTAGAAATCGGGATGCCCTATTAGCTGTGCCTTGCCACACCAATGGTGCTTTTTTGTTCGTTCGTTTTCCTATGAAATCATATATATTTCCCTTCCATACCCATGATGCCAGCTCTTTCCCCCAACAGAGCCCAGTGTATATTCCTCGGATAAAAGTCAGAGAGCTGGAAACAGGACAGTGTGGCTGCCTTTGTGTAAAGGAGACCAGAATGTTGTTACGTTGTCTATATATACCCTGTAGAACCGAATTTGTGTGGTATTTACGTAGTCACAGATTCGATTCTAGGGGAATATATGGTCGATGCAAAAACTTCACTTTTCTGCTCATGGTTAGGAGATGTAAAGAGAGAAGATCTGCAAAGACGCCCTGCCTCGCGCTAGAACAGGAGCCCCGGTCTTCGTCACACGTCAATTGTCCTTTGGTAGCACATCCCATCCTAAACATGCTCACTCCAACAATACAAAGAACCCGGAAAAAGGCTAGTCGGCCCATTAAAAACCTTCTCTTTCAATAACAGCCGCCATTCGTGAAAGGTGAATAGAAGAATTCTGATATTAGCGAGGGATTTTTTTTCTTCATTTACGTGCCCGCTTTTCAAGCTAATATCGGATGTTTCTGAAAGCATTAATATCTTTATAACAGAAATGTCAGCTGCAAACGAGCTGATTATTGGATAGAGGTTTTCTTAAAGTCTGGGTCTGCTTTTGTTTCTGTTTTGTGTTTGTTTGTTTTTACAAAAGAAAGAGAATTGAACTTCCAAACTTTCAGAATAGTTTCCTGTGCCATCTGATTTGTGTTGCATTTTGACCGAAACCGAGTTTAACGCTGGGGACAACGACTCCGAAGCGAGTTACTCATTGCCTAATTGTAAGCCGCCCATCTAGACTCGGGTAACTTTTGGCTGACCCCTGCCACAAAGGCAAGGCAGGTCCATTGTAGGCGGTGCTGCTCTGGCGTTTGATGCTGGCTCCTGATTTCCTTTCCCTGATATTCAGCGCTCGCCTTCCTTTCTCTCTTGTTTCCATTTGCTGCCCTGCAACTAACGAACTTTTCCCGCGGTCCCTTACCTTTCAAGGCAGGGAAGGGCGTCCAAAGGTTAGAAAAGGCAGGGGAGACAAAAGGCATCGATTCACCTGGGGGATCGGGCGGGCGGGCGGAGCGGGGAGAACGGGGGCAGATGGAGGTTGCCACACTGCAGGGGCTGGCCACCAATGGATGAATCGGGTTTTACGGATTCACATCTCCTTTGGAAACATGTGGGGGGGGGGAGGGGAGCAGCGCACACGACTCGAATAATATGTGAGTCCCCTTGATCACCCGTATATTATTTAGTGAAATTTGAGGAAATTGTGGTGTACACACAAATCCGGTGATAAAGCACCCTGTCTCCCGATTGGCCTAGCCGATCACGTGGGCGCCTAACTTTATTCAGTTGACAGCAAGTAGGAGGGCTCTGTGGAAGGAGAAAAAAAGACAGCACGAGAAAAATTAGTATTTTCCATCTTCCGAAATTAATGGCCATGAGTTCGTATATGGTAAACTCGAAGTATGTGGACCCCAAATTCCCCCCTTGTGAGGAATATTTGCAGAACAACTACCTGGCCGAACAAGGCTCGGATTACTACGGCGCCGCGCAAGACTCTGACTTCCAGCACCAGGGGCTCTATCCGCGGCCGAACTACAGCGGGCAGCAGCCCTACAGCTGCGGCAGTGCCCAGGGCTCAGCGGTGCAGGCGCGGGGTCACGGGCAGGAGCCACCCGGCCCAACGGGCCATTTCCCCGGGCAAGGAGAGCACTGCCCACCGCCCCCCATGCCTGCCCCGAGGACTTGCAGCCAGCACCCAAATCTCAAGAGCCCCAACGGGTCACCCGCAGCAGCAGCAGCAGCAGCAGCAGCAGCAAAGCAGCCAGCGGTGGTGTATCCCTGGATGAAGAAAGTCCACGTTAACTCGGGTAAGCCTCCCTTTCTTCTCCCTGTCTCCCCTCCTCCGCCTCTCCCCCCACCCCCAACCACCGTCCCCTCCAAAGGCCTTTCCAGGTTCCACGAGGAGAAAGTTGGGTGGAAATCGAGGTTGTCCGTTACTCTCGCCATAAATGTCTATGGTGGAGGAAAGAGGCCTCTTGGTCCTGTGCCCGAGACAGAAAGAGACTCTTTTTCACAAAGGTGCGAGGATTTCTGAAGTCCACTCCATGAGTGAGCGAGTGAGCGAGCGAGTGAGTGAATGAATGAAAAGCCCATCTGCTGGTAGTAGCCAATGTAATGGAGTTTGCAATGGCTACCGGAGAGCCAGTAGTTTTTATTTTGCCTTGCCAAGTCTAATGAAAAAGTCAAAATTCGCTTATAGACATTATTTTGGGCAGGAAGGATGTTAACAACTGCCTTTGGGGTTTTTTTCCTCCCCTCAGTAAATCCGAACTACACAGGAGGAGAACCGAAGCGCTCCCGCACAGCTTACACCAGGCAGCAAGTCCTTGAACTGGAAAAGGAATTCCACTTTAACCGGTACTTGACCAGGCGGCGCCGGATCGAAATCGCCCACACGCTGTGTCTCTCCGAACGCCAGATCAAGATCTGGTTTCAGAATCGCAGGATGAAGTGGAAAAAGGACCACAAACTGCCCAATACCAAAGGCCGCACGTCCAGTTCGTCCTCCGCCTCCAGCCAACACTTACAAACTGTTTCCAAGGAACACCAAACGGATCTGACCACTTTATAGGAAACTTGGAAATGAGCCTTTTTCCAGGGATTGACTTCGGAAGTAAGCTGCCCAGAATACAGGCAAATACACGCGCTCACACGCACATAGTGACCGGCCCTCATCCTGGTGAAAGGGAAAGCGATGTGTAACACTTTACAGCTCTCCAGTGGGTCGCCTCCTGCGTTCTAAGCTAGTGGAGACAAATGTTACAGACTACAGGAGTGACGGAAGTCAACCTAACCATTCAAACAAACAAATTCTGCATCCAGGTGGTGAGAAAGTGATATACTGTATATGTATATGTATACGTGTGTGTATGTATATGTATATGTATATGTATGTGTATATATATATATATATATATATATATATATATATATATATATGGAAAACATAAATCAAATTAATATTTTTAAATAAAATTCCTCTGTTGGCACACAACCGGGCGCCGTTGCAGACAACCCGTCTGGGATTGTGCCTATAATCTACAAGGAAGGGTTTGGGTGTTTGAGTTTAGCTGTTTTTGCGTGTTTTCCCTCATTCTGGTTTGCAGAGCAGGGCAGATCCAAAACTGACCTCTGCCTGGAAAACAGGCAAACGTTATTCTTCCATCTCTTTGAGTACTTTAATAAAACAACTTTAAATGAAAAGCTTACCTAATTCCTCTACCTTTTCAGGAATATCTTTAAACAATGAAGTGAAACGGGTTATTTTTTTATGTGTTGGTGATATTGTATTAGCCTATGTATTTATTTGTTAGTTAGGAAAAGAAAAGGAGAGAAAGAAAGTCAAACCAAAAATATAAAGGAGGATAAAAGCAAATCTCTCCCTCCCGCCGGCTGCTTGGGTTTTGTTTTTGAAAACTGATTTCCTTCAGGTTCTTCCCTGTATAGGAAATCTTTTTCCAGCTTTTTCAGATGAGATGAGGAATAACTTGGATCTTTTAAATTCTGAAATGGACTAAATGTTCCCTTTTGTTCATGGCTTGTACTTTAATCCAAGGGAGGAGGAGGAGGAGGAGGAGAAAGAGAAGGAGGAGGAGGGAGAAAGCGGACTCAATCAACCACAAAAGCCAAGCCTCTCCCTCACCAGTGTAGTAAATATTCCACGTGATTCGTGACCCTCGTAGAAATTTATTTTATGTTCATCATTACTGTTTTTTTTACTAGCCTCTTGTGATTTAATTTATTGTGTTGGCATTAAAATCAAAGGAACAAAATAGGGAAGGGGCTAGACTCTATGGTTTGAATGGAAAGATCCGTGCTTTCTTTTGATTCAGATGTAAATACAAAAGCTTGGATATCTTTTAAACAGATTTTTAACATAAAGGCAGCTGTTACTGAGGGAAGAAGTGGTGATAAACTTTGGCAAAAATTCATGTCGTTTGCACTGATAGGAAGATTTCTGTATTCTTTGTTTCTTCCTTTCTTCTTTGAAATAATTAGGTTTTGCCAAAAGAATTTAAGCTCATGCAATCATGACATAAAGGAGGATTTTTTTCTTTTAAAATTGTTTATTCTTTCCAGTCTTCTCTTGTGACAGGAACAAAGCAAAGATTTCCCTTCTGTCCCCTCCCAATTGGAAAAGCAGGGGAGAGAGGTTCTGGGTTCAGGTATTAAATGCACAGTCCCTTTATGTTTACGATTTGTGCTTGAGCATGTTTACTTGGAAATAAGTCTGCTAGGGCTAGTGGAGATGCAACCTCGAATCATCCTATCAATGAAAAAGTTTTGAACGTAGGAACCTCACACTAGCATGCAGGAATCTCATTTCTTTTTTTCAGGCAGACCGATTTCTAAATGCATTCCTTGATTTAAAGAAAATAATAATAATAATAATAATAATAATAATAATAATAATAATAATAGAAAAAGTCATGTTTTCCCTAAATAATGGAAATACCAGAGATCCCCACTTAATATTAGTGGATCCTAAGGAATAAACCTGGGGGTTAAGTTATAAAGCCAGTGGATAGGAAAAATTCAGGATGGAGACCCTAGAAGGCTCCCCCTTCCTCTCTACTTCAGCCCTTTCTTTGTCCCTTTTGAGCTGAGCCTCCCCTTAGGCTTGAGCTCAAGGTCTGGCTCGTTCCGGTTTTTCTGTTGAATATCTGCCCGTCATGATATTAAAGATAGCTATTTGGGCATTATTTGCGTCATTGTCTCTATGACAAAAAGCGCCCCTTGTTCCTTCAGAGGGAAGAGGACGCCTCCACGTTGAGAGGCTGAAAAGGTATTTCTTTGCTCCCGCTCCCCTTTTCTTTCTTTCTTTTTGTTTTTTACTGAAGTTCGGCTCAACTGTAGAAACAGGTTCATCCAGAGGACAAATTTTCTATTCGATTAGCCGTATTGCAGCCTGGAGGAATGACCTCTAAACCCTTAACCTCTTGGACCTGGAGGAGTCCCCCTTCCCTTTCGGCAGCCCAGAAAAGTAGGAGACACTTCAAACCCGTTTGAGGTCTACATTCCCAGGTTCTTTTTTTGAAGGCACTCGCCAGCCCTGGCTGCCAACCGGATCATTTGAATCCAGAGGAAAGGAGAGTTCACATCAGGCCAGGCTTGAGCTGTGGGGGTCCTGTGCTGGCCCATCGTTGGGGAGCGGGAAGCCGACCGCCTTGGCTCCTGGGCAGCCTAAGTCTTTGCCTATTTACTAGCAGGCAAGCCCGCTCTGCCTTCGGCAGCCTACGTATCCGAGCGTCTTCCGAAGTCTCTATTCCAGGGGGGCACCCCCTCTCAGTAAGAGTGCTCGAGAGGATTGCGTGGGAGAACAAGAGAAATCTCCGTGGTGTTTCTGGCACAGACTGTTTCTCCTCCAAACACCTTAACCAGGGAGCTGTAGTCCACTTCGGTGAAGCTAGATTTTAACTTGATCCTGTTTAGGACTACAGATCGGAAGCCTAATCCTATGCGTATTTGTTCAGATGTCAGCTCCAGGGATTGGGACTTGGCAAAGGACGGTTAGCTGCGAACCCTTAAGACTGGTTTGCACAACAGGGTAAGGGAGAGGGAGGCTGTAATGTTCCATCCCCCCCCTCCACACACACACACAGAGTGACACCTATTTCCCAGTAAACGTGTTCTGAAGGGAACTGCTGTTGGAACAAATTTACCCCGCTCTATAGCTCACCACTTCCCAACCCCATGAACTGGAGGGGATGCAGAAGTGTGAAGAAAACAGAACTGGCCCAAGTCCTTTGTAATGTTAATGTCCTCTTGACAAATGTTTAGTTCAAACTTTTAAAGTTGAGTTGAGAGAGTGTGTTTGTGTGTAGGGGAATCCTCTTTGAGCTTTTTTTTTAAGTCTTAAATCCTGGTAGTATATATGTTGGCACACCCTTGAAAGGGAATGATAAAGTGGCTGAGTATCAAAGGTTTTCTATTTGATGGCTCCACGTTGTAAACATTTGGTCAAAAATGAATGAAAATGCATGCCCACTGTTTACTTCCTACTATCCTTTTTCACTGATTCTGGGAGGAAGGCAGTGAAGGAGTCTGTCCTGGCTGTGAGTTATGCTGGGGTGGTACGTCTAGCAAATCAAAGGGGAAGTCATCTTCTTTCCCTGCATAGCACTACTGCCTTTGTGGTCAAGCTGCATTGTCCAACAACCCTTCTCTGTTTACTAGACTTTGCCAATGTTTTGCTGCCTCTGAATAAACAACTATTTATACAAATGACTTTGGTCTCCTCATTTGCATACCTAGTTTTGTTGCACACACACAAAAGGTAAGGCTGATATTCTGTATATAGAACTTTGTCCAGGACAGAGAGGGTGGATGCATGTCAAAGTCTGGTGTTTAGGAAAAGCTTGTCAAAATATGGTGGTTTTGTTTTTTAAAAAAAAGACAGGATGGAGGTCTTCAGTCTAAAGTGATTAAAGTGTACTTCAACAAACAACCAAAAAAAAAAAAAAAGTGAGTGGGGTTGTAAGTTAAGAATCCAGTCTCCCTGATTTTAAGAGGTCACGTTCCCAAGGTAATGTGCAAAGGCCTGCATCTCTACACACTGAGAGTGTTCAGTTTGAGCCTGCTGAGTTCCAGGCTGATCTGCATGAAACTGCACTTCAGATTTCAGGTCTATGCATAGTTACTTAGAAATAAGCCTGGATGATCCCAGGACCAGCTGTTTCTAAGAAAGCATACGCGGGATTACAGTTGGATATGAGTTAAGGCTGCAGCCCTTGCCTTGCTGGCCTGGGAATAAATTCCAGTGAACCTGAAGGCACTTCCTTCTGAGTAAACATGCATAGGATCACGCTGTAAATCACTCTGTTCTGTGGGGCAAAGTAACAAGCAGATGTGGCCAGGATCAAGAGTTCCCCATGCCAGGAGCAAAAGAGAAAAGGCACTTGGAAATATTTCTTGGTTTAGTTGAAATTATTCATTTAGCCAAAGTTTTTTCCACTGTACTTCTGGGAGGTTTTCAGAGTGCTTTAAAATACTCTGCAATATTATTTACTTTTAGAATTCTTTCAGTGACCTTTTAATGGTATGTTGTGTATGTGTACCTGTCCTAATGCTTGATCCTGAAACTGTTACTTCACAGTCTGCTCTTAATCCACTGGGTTTCCTCTCCAGAGAAAGTTGTAATTTGGTCCCCAATCCTTTTAGAAGAGTTTAGAACATCTGCGTTAGAATCTGAGGGAAGTTTCAAATACAGTTTGTGTTGTGGCTTCCATCTGCTGGTGCAGGTCTGTGTGTGCATTTGTGTGCCTGTGTATGTGCATGCACACCCATGTTAAAACAACAACAGTGGACTCAGGAAATGCTTGGGCATGATTAAAATAGCTATCTGGATCAAGGCTAGAGGGATGAAGACTAGGATGCCATGGATCATAAATCAACCCACAACCTATTTCTTTCTATAATATTTTTGAATTTTTGCCTGGGATAGTAGTCCCTACACTGTACCAATAAATAAATCACTATGGTACATTTTAAAATTATTAATATTGCAGGCTGGAACCCAAAGGTGAATACTAGCTGAATACTAGCCTACTCATTTCCTAGTATCTCCTAATACCTGTATTGCCCAGTCCAGCACTACACAACCCATCAGTTCTCATTGTTGAGGCTGAAATGTGACCTGATGCACATAGTCATGTGCCATGTAAGACCCTCCCTCCATTTCTTCAGGGCAAAATCAGGCTAGAAGAATAGTGGTGGCTCCATTCCAGTAAATAATTTCAATTCCAGGATCACTCTTCTACCCCCCACCCCCATAGTCTTCCCTCTAGAGTTTTGCAGGGTGTATCTGTGTGTTCCTAAACTTTACTCAAGAGAAGGCAAAAAACTGAATGAAATTTATTTCTGGATCAAAAACATGCCAAGGTCAGAATCTTCTATCTGCTTATTTGGGCTATGTATATCCAGAAGGACTCTACTGAGGAAAAAGAAGTATAGAATGTAAATCTGAATGAAATTGCTCCTCCTTTGCTGGTTTTACTTTAAAGTAAAATCCACTTTTACCTTTCTGAGGAAGGATGTCTTGGACAAGAATCCACAATCCTTGAGAAGGAGTTCATATCCCATTGCCATGAGGGGCAGAATTCAGGTTGATCTTAAGGAAGTGATTGTATCCTTTGACTAGAGCAGTCCACTCAGGCTGTAGAGGAGATCGTTCTGGCTTGATTGTGGCCTAAGGCTGTGTTGAGGCCACAGTGGAAAAGCTCAGCCCCACCAGAATGGCCGGTGGCCTTCTGTACTTAGGCCTTTCTTGCAAGGGGGCCCAACCTATGGCTTCAGGCCCATATCTCTTTCTGAATTTGGATGCAGTGGGTGGAGCCTCTGCTAAACTTTTCCCAAGTTGTAACAGTTAATGAGGCCCAAAGGAGAACTTAGTACATGCATGGGAAGTAATTACATTAACTGCAGTTAATTTAATGTTAATGAAACTTCAGTTGCACTGGGTCCATTTGGGGTTCTGTGGTGGCTCCGCCCACTTTTGGCAACGCAGGCCTGTGTCCCACCCCTCACTGGCCCAGGGCATCCCACAGTCCAAAGCATGTGGGGCCTGGCTGCTACTGCTTTCCTCCTTGCCTTCACGAAGGAAGGAAGGAAGGAAGGAAGGAAGGAAGGAAGGAAGGAAGGAAGGAAGGAAGGAAGGAAGGAAGGGTCAAGGGGGGAAGCAGAGCACAGGTGTTCTTGGCACTCTTCAGCTGTTTGGGCCTGAAATCCCCCTCATGTTTGCTCTTTGGACATGTGGCTGATGGGCGTTATAATCCAACCCATCTGGAGGGCGCCCGTTGGCGGGGGAGGGGAGGGGAGAAGACAGAAGGGCAAGCCGGACCTTCTGGCGGCCAACCCCAGGAATCGGGTGCCCAAGATAGTGAGGGCTGCGAAGTTCCTGGAGCCGGTTCTGCCGGAGAGCTCCTCCTCCCTTCCACCATAAACACCCCTGACAGCCGGTAGTAAAACATTTCTCTTTCCACGAGGTCGAAGGCGCTATTTATATCTGAGATATTTTGATTCCACCAGCCAAGACTCCCCAACCCCCGCCCGCCTCGCACATATTGGCTTGTCTTCTCCTGAAGAGCGCCAAGTCTGGAGGCCAAACCCCAAAGATCCAGCCAGCGGGAGGAGGCTGAGTGGCGGGGGGAGGGGAAACGTGGTCTGATCTCCCTTTTATTCAGAAGAGGCTGAGGGCGCAGTCTCGGGGGGGGGGGTTCCCTGCCCTCAACAACCGCCACATTTCGGGGCACATTTTACCACAAGGGGCTCCCCCAAGCCCTTCGGCTGCCGCGCTCCTCCGGTTGCCTCAGCATCTTGCCCGGCCACTAGTCCCTCTCCAGAGGCGGCGGCGGCGCCCAGAGGCAGCGCCGAGAACAAGGTTCCCTACACCCGAACAGTAAACCGGGAGCCTCGCGCTGCTCGCCGCGGCCCAGTTCGCCAAACCTTCTTCTTGATTTCTTGGGGGGGGGGGGAGTCCGTGTGTGTGTGTGTGTGTGTAATGATGGGGGGGGGGTGTTGGCGGGGAAGGAGGAGGAGGAGGAGAGGGTTAAATATAGCCATGTAGACCCAAATCGTCTTGCTCTGGAAGAGTCGCGGCAGACAGCCTCTTGAAGTGCAAAGGAAGATGATAAGAATAGATTTTTCTCCAAGTCCTGACCACGTGATGGGCGAAATAATTAATTCAGCGCGTCCCTTAAGAAACGCGGAGTCGTCATTAATCTGCCAAGCAAAGGACTCTATCAGACTTGAAAACTGAAGAGATCCCAAGAATATAATATACAAAGGGGCGCGGGCTCTTTCTATGCACACCTAAGCTCTTTGGCTAAAGCCGAAGGGGGAAAACAAAACAACACAAAACTAAATATATATACATTTGCCACTAATAAAAGAAAGAAAGAAAGCGGAGCTTGGTATGTACACATTTTCTTTCTTTTCTTTTATATTTCGAAATCCTTAATGAACTTAGCTGTCAAATGCTTGACAAATAGGGGCCCTTCTTTTCCTGATTTGTAACACTGCCCTGATCCGACTCTGTTCTCGGCGGCCGTGCGTGTGAGTGTGTGTTGGGGGGAGAGACACCCCAATGTGTTGACTCTTGGTGGTGTGAGATTAAGAAACGGGCCCTTCTGGGGACCGCGGTGGAGGAGAGAGGGAGAAAGGAAGGGACGGTGTTGGCCAAAGGCTGCCGTTGGGGGGAAATGGGGGTGAAGATTTACTGGTCGTTTCTCTGTTACGGGGAACAATACTAGCTGTCAGGGCATCTGCTGCCCATTCTGAAACGGTGAGAAAGGGCCCTGAACTTCTTTTCAACCAAGGGTCGTAAATTTTGCTTTGCGTCATAATAGAAGGCTATAAAACCGAGCTGAAATTTTACCCAAGGCAGACTTTAACCAACAGATAATGAATTCTAAAGGTACTTCTGCACTACCACCTCGGGAGTCTGCCGGCGTGGCTCCATCAGTCCACAAAGCCGGAGTGATTTCGGATGCTTCGTTTTAGGGCTTCTTTGCCGGGAGGAATGGAGACCCGGAACGATCTGGAGGACCGAGCTGAAAAGGGAATATTCCCAGTGGAGACAGAACAGCATTTGGTTCTTTTTGTAAAAGATACTCTATTGTGAACAAGCAAGCAAACGAACAAACACGTGGTTTTGTATTGAAATAACTTAAAGAAACGGGGATTTTAAACGCTTGTGTAATATAGCTATATATTTGTGTGTGTATCTATTGGAGTAGTCAGATCTATAAATAAAGAGGCTCCCACACTGATATGTGATAGGTATGGAACAAAGCGATGAAATTTCTGCCTGTCTGGAGAGATCTTTTTGTAAGCAGCGTAGCCTTTATTAAGGCTCCCTTCGGAACCTTTCTATTCTCTTCTACTCAGATGGTTGCTTTTTATGACTTCCGTTGTGTGCCAGGACATAGACGGAGTTTCCTGTGTTATGAATTATACATTCAAACAATAACACATTAATTCAATTATTCAGATATGACAAATGATTTTGCTTTGGGATAGTGACGAAGAAACAGATTTGCTCTTTCAGAATCTGAATGCACGCACACGCAGGTTGCATATTCTCTCCGTTGGTCCAGTGAGAACCCAAAATTACACGAGAGAGAGAAGGAGAGAGAGAGAAAAGCTGGGAAAGAAAGTCCGAGCCTAAACGGAGGAGGCCCTTTAATGATACCGCTGATTCCTGCATATCGCCCAGAATATTTTATCAGTTTGACAATTGCCGTGTTTGTTGTTATAAATCATCGTAAGTAATTCCTGGAAGGATGCTTGTGTGTGTGTGTGTGTGTGTACGGGCGCCGGCGCATATGATGAAGGGGTGGGGTGAAAGGGAGAGAGAAGGCCCTGCAAGGACTGTAAATCTTTCCATTTTATTGCTCTATGAACATATGCTTAGAAGGAAAAAAGCCTTAGATCCTTTATCGAGACACGACTTGGCCAAACTGGATTCCCCTCACTCGCGCCCAGTTTCACACTTGGCTTGTAGTATCCGCAGCTTTACTTTCGTTTGCTCCTCGTTTGTTTGCTTGAAACACAATTTCTAGGGGGCCCTGGGGCGGGGGAGCATGTGAGATTTCCTTTATTACTATCTCCCCCCACCCCCGCTCCGAAATGATCTTCGCAAGTTGTTTCTTTTATTTCTTCCTTTACCTTTTTTCCCCTTGATTGGCGCGGGGCGTTTCAGGTTCTGCTCTACCTAATGAGGAAAAGGCAAGAAGAAAATGCGTCGCTTTCCTCTTCCGCAAGTGTTAAATTTTAGAGGACTCCTTCCATTTCCGAGACCGGAAGGTTCTGCTGGAAGGTTAAGAGATTGTAAAGGGGATATACAGCACCGAACTCACCAGTCCGGTTCCTATGCTTAGCCCCTATCAAGATCATTGGGATAAAATTCCCCTAAGCCATTTTCTGGGAAGTGAGCTTCACATCAAAAGGGGGGACCCCCCTAGATGTATGCCTGGGGCCACTTTCCAAGGGCTACACTTTGGCGGGCTTGTGCTCCCGGAGGCGACAAATTCCTGAATGAGGGTTTCCTCCGGACCTCGATGCCTGGACTGCAGCCTTATTCTCAGCCGTTTTCTAAAGGCTGGTTTGCAAGGTCAGGAGAAAGCAGGATACTGTAGATAAATGCTATTATACCTCTACAGTGAATGCCGTACAGCATACTTTCCTGTCAGATTGTCAGGTTTTGGATGGTACAGAAGTCAGAATATCCTAGATTAGACTGGGCACTTCGACAACTTCAAGTTAACTTTCGAGTTGTGATGGACACAAGCGATGCATTCATTCGGCTGCGCCGAATAGGAATTGTTGGTAATACCGTTTGCGGGAACAACAAGAGATTATTTTGTCTAAACCGGCTTTGTATACAGGCAAATCAGCGGGCGTTATCAGAGGGAGGGAGAGAGGGAGGGAGGGAGGGAGGGAAGGAAGGAAGGAAGGAAGGAAGGAAGGAAGGAAGGAAGGAAGGAAGGAAGGGGATAGATGAAAAGCGAAAGTGCCAGCACCGTAGCTTTTTATATCCAGGGCTGGCTGGCCAAACCTAACTTTCTCTACTTCGTTTGTCTGCCTCTGAGTCTCACTCCACCCTGGCACGCAAACAGTCGGATGATTCGATGATTCCGTTCTGCCGGACTGAGGCAGATCTGCAGCCATACCACAGATCCAACGGAATGGCTAGGAATCCAGGGTTGCCAAGCCAGGCTTCCTGGGTCGCCACCCAGTGCAAAAATCTCCCTTCCACCCCGAAGCTTTAACACAGAAGTTAAGCGGAGTCAAGAGGGAGAAGCCCCTCTTGTACCATTTATATGAGCCCCCACCCCCTATTTTTTCTACTCAAAGATGATGGTGGTAGTGGTGGTGATGGTCAAGATGATGATTAGTCCTATATAGGTACTTTAAGTAAGTTAGCCTTGGTGGCTTAATTTATTGTGAGAGGACAACAAGGTCTGCCTAGCCCGCACCACCTAGCTGGAGAGAGACTTGACTAAGAGGGATTGCACCACCCAGATGTTATCAGGATTTGCAAAGAAACCTTGAAGTCGATGCTGTGATGCCCCTTGGCACTGGATGGTAAAAGGACACCAGCTTGGAAGGACCAGATTCTCTAGAGTGGCCTTTTCTCTGTCGGAAGGTCTGGGGGAGCCTTTGACCCAGTGGGCTCAACCTGCCTGAATGGCGCAGACCCACATCTGGAGGATCTCAGGGCTGGATCACTGAGGACAAGCCGAGTTGAAGTTTCTGCCTTAATCAACACCATCTCCACTCTCAGGATCACGTGAACAAATATGCTCGTATTTTAAGGCAGCGCCTGTATTTCTTATTATACAAGGCTTCCTCCGGTGTGAGATTATATATATATATATATATATATATATATATATATATATTCATATAATAAGCCTCATCGCTTATTATTTACAAACAGAACAAAACGATAAACTGGCATGGTTTGTTTTTTTTAAATTTCGTGGGCTTGTTCCTGAATGATTTTTTTTAAAAAAAGTATATAAGTATATAATTGCTATTATGAAAGCCAGCAAAGCCAGGGTCCATTCGCTCTCTTTTATTGGAGCTCCAGCAGTGGTTTTTATTCTACCGGGAATACTGGTCTATGGAAATGCCTGGGCAAACCCGCAAGATCAGGTTTAGGCGCGTATTGTCTCCAGAACAAAGGAGGAAGGATATATTCTCAAAACGGTCAACCTCCAGATTTTGACCCAGAAGGAGAGCTTTAGGATAAACGAGGATCCAGGTAAGCAATTGCATGAGTTTTCATGAGCATTAATTCCTCCGGAGCCCCCCTCGGACTAGAATGCAGCAAGGAACTGCGGAATGGCGAACGTCTGTCGGGGCGCCTTATTTAAACTGGGACTTGCGTCCTTGCTGGAAACGCAACGTTTTTCTAAATGGCCATTTCTCTCCCAAATAACTTGAGGGTTGGATAACTTGGGGGGGGGGGCACCAGGATTTGGCTTATCTGAAAAAGAAAAGGGGGAAAGACAGACTTATCTTTGCTTCGGATAGTCGGGCTCACAGGATCCCAAGATCAAGTTATGTAGTTATATTTGAAAACGCCCGGTGGAAATGATGCCACTGCCTATTTATTGCTTCGGAAGGGCTGACTCCTTCTAAAAAGCAGTGGCTTCCCGGTTCCTTTCCTTTGCGTGTTTGGTTTACTCTGCCAGGTTTCTTTCAGTTACTCCCCCCACCCCCAACAATAAACAACCAAATGCTGATAAAGCGCTCGTTCTCATCATTCCACCATATATTTATGGATGTGTAAATACCAGCGATTGAACAGCCCATGAATCTTCGTGTCTTTGACCATTTCATCGGAGGAGTCACAATCTAGGAGGGTGAGACGTACCTGCTCCCACCGATTCTAATGAGCTGGACAGCCTGCTCTTTTGCGTGCCTACTCTAAGGCAAGCCCCGCTGAGCTCAATGGGACTCGCTAACAGAGGTCCCCCCTTTTCTGCTGGATTGTGGCTAACAAATCATTCGCAAAAAGCGTATTTAAAATGTTATTATTACCCCGTTCTCGCTTCTACTCCATGATTAAATCTGTTTACAGTAAAGGACGTTAAAACATCCCACATTTTAAACACCCTTCCTTGGACTGAATATAGATGCTTTCAATAGAACTGGCTGCTGTTCCTACTATACCGAAGCCAGACTGTGTTTTTCTTGTAAGTGGAACTAATTTTAAAGTTATGACCAAGTCACTGTGCTGAGGACGGTCCTGGCCAAGAAGTCTGATCCCAGACACATTTACTAAGAGGTTAAGTCCTACTTGAATTCAATAGGCAGGAAAATAATTGGTTTCTGCGGGGAATCTAAACTTGCCCGAACTTCAAGATACCGATAACGAGCTTTCCTTGATTTTATGTACATACTAGGGGAATTTTTAACACTTGTGCCAAGCAATAGGAAAGCATTAAAAAATAGTGGACTCGGGTCCCTGTTTCGGATCGGCCTCGTTCAGAAACTCCAGCAGCCTCGAATACCTCCCCCCGCCACCTCCCTTTTCCTTTAGCTCTCAGGCCTCCAAGCCGCGGGCCTGACAAGTTAGTCATCTGAATCCAATTAAGGCAAGCGGCATTTCATTTCGTTACGCGACAGGGAACCCTCTGGCAGGGAACTTCACCTAAAATTTCAATCTCCTTCCTTCCTTCCTTCCTTCCTTCCTTCCTTCCTTCCTTCCTT